>NW_025749321.1:5000-10000 GCF_021184085.1 Oncorhynchus gorbuscha
ACCCAGGCAAGATGTATATTGACCATGTCCTCGATCAGTCACTTTGGCTAAATAGTAACCCATCGTGGTAGAATACATAAGCTACAATTGTTTACATAGTACAGGGAACTACAATTGTTTTTATTTTTAATCAAGGACTGTATTGTTTGACAAATTAGTTATTTTTAACATGTTCATCTTTATAAGTCTGGATGTTTTATATAACTTTTGTAGCCTCATAACTTTCCAACTGTTTCATTTTTCATCTAACAAACTCTCTGCCAGTAGTCTATAAATTCATGATGAGGTTGACGCTGTGTTATTCATCCGATGCCTACAAATGCACAGTGCTTGTGGCCTGCAGTCGCCTCTCAGTCCGTGACAACCTGGACACCACCCAGAAACTGGCTCAACGTGTGGATCTGTTTCGGCACAAAATAGCCGCCGTGCCCTTTGCACAACCCAGGGGGTTTCATCTCCTACCCACACCTTAGAGCCTGAATGGATGAGCTCCCTCCAGTTTCCTTCTAGTCTGGTTCCAGATCTATTTGTGATGTCTTTCCAACTCCTGTCATTGTCCAATAAGCTCTGTCTCACTGCAGAATCAGACTTTGCCCATAAATATAACATTTCGAAAGTTAAGTTTAGTCACTCATTCCGAAGGGTTTAGTTAAGGGTTAAGGTTTGGGACATAGGGTTAGCACTGGGATTGAACACACGACCCATGGAGGCGGAACATCTTCCGTCCATTCGCCGTTCCTCTGGTTACATGCCTACTGGATGGTAATGGTGCTCACTGTTCCCCTGTTTACATGCCTACTGGATGGTAATGGTGCTCACTGTTCCCCTGTTTACATGCCTACTGGATGGTAATGGTGTTCACTGTTCCCCTGTTTACATGCCTACTGGATGGTAATGGTGCTCACTGTTCCCTGTTTACATGCCTACTGGATGGTAATGGTGCTCACCGTTCCCCTGTTTACATATCTACTGGATGATAATGGTGCTCACCGCTCCCTGCTTACATGCCTACTGATGGTAATGGTGCTCACCGTTCCCCTGTTTACATGCCTACTGAGATGGTAATGGTGCTTTCACCGTTCCCTGGTTACATGCCTACTGGATGATAATGGTGCTCACCGTTCCCCTGGTTACATGCCTACTGGATGATAATGGTGCTCACCGTTCCCCTGTTTACATGCCTACTGGATGGTAATGGTGCTCACTGTTCCCTGTTTACATGCCTACTGGATGGTAATGATGCTCACCGTTCCCCTGTTTACATGTCTACTGGATGGTAATGGTGCTCACTGTTCCCTGTTTACATGCCTACTGGATGGTAATGATGCTCACCGTTCCCCTGTTTACATGCCTACTGGATGGTAATGATGCTCACCGTTCCCTGTTTACATGTCTACTGGATGGTAATGTGCTCACTGTTCCCTGTTTACATGCCTACTGGATGGTAATGATGCTCACCGTTCCCCTGTTTACATGCCTACTGGATGGTAATGGTGCTCACCGTTCCCCTGTTTACATGTTACTGGATGATAATGGTGCTCACCGTTGCCCCTAGTGGACGTTTCTTATGTCATCTCCTGACGTCCCTGATCTTGAGGCTCTATTGATAACCAATTTGTGAGTTGGCAAGACGGCACAAACAGATCGGGGACCAACCTAGTTTCCTCCCTCCAGCAAACCTGCGGAGCACGTAGAGACTGGAGACCAGGCCGTGGAGACTGGAGACCAGGCCGTAGAGACTGGATACGCTGTGGAGACTGGAGACCAGGCCGTGGAGGCTGGATACTTTGTAGAGACTGGATACGCTGTGGAGACTGGAGACCAGGCCGTGGAGGCTGGATACCGGGCCGTGGAGGCTGGAGACCAGGCCGTGAGACTGAGACCAGGCCCACATGGAGACTGGAGACCAGGCCGTGGAGACTGGAGACCAGGCCGGGAGGGTGGAGACCAGGCCGTGGAGGCTGGAGACCAGGCCATGGAGACTGGAGACCAGGCCGTGGAGACTGGAGGCAAGGCCGTGGAGGCTGGAGACCAGGCCGTGGAGACTGGATACGCTGTGGAGGCTGGATACCGGGCCATGGAGACTGGATACGCTGTGGAGACTGGATACGCTGTGGAGGCTGGAGACTGGAGAACAAGCCGTGGAGGCTGGAGACCAGGCCGTGGAGGCTGGAGACCAGGCCGTGGAGACTGGAGACCTGGTCATGGAGACTGGAGACCAGGTCATGGAGACTGGATACGATGTGGAGACTGGATACGCTGTGGAGACTGGAGACCAGGCCGTGGAGACTGGAGACCAGGCCGTGGAGGCTGGATACCGGGCCGTAGAGACTGGAGACCAGGCCGTGGGAGACTGATACGCTGTGGAGACTGGAGACCAGGCTGTGAGACTGGAGACCTGGTCATGGAGACTGGAGACCAGGTCATGGAGACTGGATACGCTGTGGAGACTGGATACGCTGTGGAGGCTGGAGACTGGAGACCAGGCCGTGGAGGCTGGAGACCAGGCCGTGGAGGCTGGAGACAAGGCCGTGGAGACTGGAGACCAGGTCATGGAGACTGGATACGCTGTGGAGGCTGGATACGGGGCCATGGAGACTGGAGACCAGGCCATGGAGACTGGATACGCCGTGGAGACTGGATACGCTGTGGAGACTGGAGACCAGGCCATGGAGACTGGAGACCAGGCAGTGGAGGCTGGATACCGGGCCGTGGAGACTGGAGACCAGGCCGTGGAGACTGGATACGCCGTGGAGACTGGAGACCAGGCCGTGGAGGCTGGAGACCTGGCCGTAGAGACTGGAGACCAGGCGGTGGAGGCTGGATACGCCGTGGAGACTGGAGACCAGGCCGTGGAGGCTGGAGACCTGGCCGTAGAGACTGGAGACCAGGCCGTGGAGGCTGGATACGCCGAGACTGGAGACCAGGCCGTGGAGGCTGGAGACCTGGCCGAGAGACTGGAGACCAGGCCGTGGAGGCTGGATACCGGGCCATGGAGACTGGAGACCAGGCCATGGAGACTGGAGACCGGGCCGTGGAGACTGGAGACCAGGCCGTGGAGGCTGGATACCGGGCCATGGAGACTGGAGCCCAGGCCGTGGAGACTGGAGACCGGGCCGTGGAGACTGGAGACCAGGTCATGGAGACTGGAGACCAGGTCATGGAGACTGGAGACTGGGCCGTGGAGGCTGGATACCGGGCCATGGAGACTTGAGCCCAGGCCGTGGAGGCTGGATACGCCGTGGAGACTGGAGACCAGGCCGTGGAGGCTGGAGACCTGGCCGTAGAGACTGGAGACCAGGCCGTGGAGGCTGGATACGCCGTGGAGACTGGAGACCTGGCCGTAGAGACTGGAGACCAGGCCGTGGAGGCTGGATACCGGGCCATGGAGACTGGAGACGGGCCGTGGAGACTGGATACGCCATGGAGGCTGGATACCGGGCCATGGAGACTGGAGACCAGGCCGTGGAGGCTGGATACCGGGCCGTGGAGACTGGAGACCAGGCCGTGGAGGCTGGAGACCAGGCCGTGGAGGCTGGAGACCAGGCCATGGAGACTGGAGACCAGGCCGTGGAGACTGGAGGCAAGGCCGTGGAGGCTGGAGACCAGGCCGTGGAGACTGGATACGCTGTGGAGGCTGGATACCGGGCCATGGAGACTGGATACGCTGTGGAGACTGAATCGCTGTGGAGGCTGGAGACTGGAGAACAAGCCGTGGAGGCTGGAGACCAGGCCGTGGAGGCTGGAGACCAGGCCGTGGAGACTGGAGACCTGGTCATGGAGACTGGAGACCAGGTCATGGAGACTGGATACGATGTGGAGACTGGATACGCTGTGGAGACTGGAGACCAGGCCGTGGAGACTGGAGACCAGGCCGTGGAGGCTGGATACCGGGCCGTAGAGACTGGAGACCAGGCCGTGGAGACTGGATACGCCGTGGAGACTGGAGACCAGGCCGTGGAGACTGGAGACCTGGTCATGGAGACTGGAGACCAGGTCATGGAGACTGGATACGCTGTGGAGACTGGATACGCTGTGGAGGCTGGAGACTGGAGACCAGGCCGTGGAGGCTGGAGACCAGGCCGTGGAGGCTGGAGACAAGGCCGTGGAGACTGGAGACCAGGTCATGGAGACTGGATACGCTGTGGAGGCTGGATACGGGGCCATGGAGACTGGAGACCAGGCCATGGAGACTGGAGACCAGGCAGTGGAGGCTGGATACCGGGCCGTGGAGACTGGAGACCAGGCCATGGAGACTGGATACGCCGTGGAGACTGGAGACCAGGCCGTGGAGGCTGGAGACCTGGCCGTAGAGACTGGAGACCAGGCGGTGGAGGCTGATACGCCGTGGAGACTGAGACCAGGCCGTGGAGGCTGGAGACCTGGCCGTAGGAGACTGGAGACCAGGCCGTGGAGGCTGGATACGCCGTGGAGACTGAGACCAGGCCGTGGAGGCTGGAGACCCGGGTGAGACTGGAGACCAGGCTGTGGAGGCTGGATACCGGGCCATGGAGACTGGAGACCAGGCCATGGAGACTGAGACCGGGCCGTGGAGACTGGAGACCAGGCCGTGGAGGCTGGATACCGGGCCATGGAGACTGGAGCCCAGGTCGTGGAGACTGGAGACCGGCCATGGAGACTGGAGACCAGGTCATGGAGACTGGAGACCAGGTCATGGAGACTGAGACTGGGCCGTGGAGGCTGGATACCGGGCCATGGAGACTTGAGCCCAGGCCGGGAGGCTGATACGCCGTGAGACTGAGACCAGGCCGTGGGAGGCTGAGACCTGGCCGTAGAGACTGGAGACCAGGCCGTGGGAGGCTGGATACGCCGGTGGAGACTGGAGACCTGGGTCAGAGAGGACTGGCACCAGGCTGCGGAGGCTGGATACCGGGCCATGGAGACTGAGACCGGGCCGTGGAGACTGGATACGCCATGGAGGCTGGATACCGGGCCATGGAGACTGAGACCAGGCCGTGGAGGTTGGATACCGGGCCGTG
>NW_025749321.1:15000-25752 GCF_021184085.1 Oncorhynchus gorbuscha
TGTACCTCTATATAACAGACCCCTGCTCCGACCTCTGTACCTCTATGTAACAGTCCCCTGCTATGACCTCTGTACCTCTATATAACAGACCCTGCTCCGACCTCTGTACCTCTATGTAACAGTCCCCTGCTACGACCTCTGCAATTGTAACAGTCCCCTGCTCCGCCCTGTACCTCTATGAACCAGTCCCCTGCTCCGACCTCTGAACTCTATATAACAGACCCTGCCCCGACCTCTGTACCTCTATGTAACAGTCCCCTGCTCCGACCTCTGTACCTCTATGTAACAGTCCCCTGCTCCAACCTCTATATGTCTGTACCAAGTCCCCTGCTCTGACCTCTGACCTCTCTGTAACAGTCCCCTGTTCGACCTCTGTACCTCTATGTACCAGTCCCCTGTTCGACCCTCTGACCTCTATGTAACAGTCCCCTGCTCCGACCTCTGTACCTCTATGTAACAGTCCCCTGTTCTGACCTCTGTACCTCTATGTAACAGTCCCCTGTTCCGACCTCTGTACCTCTATGTAACAGTCCCTGCTCCGACCTCTGTACCTCTATGTAACAGTCCCCTGCTCCGACCTCTGACCTCTATGTAACAGTCCCCTGTCCACCTCTGTACTCCTATGTAACAGTCCCCTGCTCCGACTTCTCTGACCTCTATATGTCTGTACCAGTCCCCTGCTCCAACCTCTATATGTCTGTAACAGTCCCCTTCTCCGACCTCTGTACCTTTATGTAACAGTCCCCTGCTCCGATCTCTGACCTCTATATAACAGACCCTGTTCAACCTCTGTACTCCCATGTAACAGTCCCCTGTCTGACCTCTGACCCCTATATAACAAACCCTGCTCCGACCTCTGTACCTCTATGTAACAGTCCCCTGCTACGACCTCTGTACCTCTATATAACAGACCCCTGCTCCGACCTCTGTACCTCTATGTAACAGTACCCTGCTACGACCTCTGTACCTCTATATAACAGACCCCTGCTCCGACCTCTGTACCTCTATGTAACAGTCCCCTGCTACGACCTCTGTACCTCTATGTAACAGTCCCCTGCTACGACCTCTGTACCTCTATATAACAGACCCCTGCTCCGACCTCTGTACCTCTATGTAACAGTCCCCTGCTCCGACCTCTGTACCTCTATATAACAGACCCCTGCTACGACCTCTGTACCTCTATATAACAGACCCCTGCTCCGACCTCCTCTGTACCCCTCTATGTAACAGTCCCCTGCTCTGACTCCTCTGTACCTCTATGTAACAGTCCCCTGCTCTGACCTCTGTACCTCTATGTAACCGTCCCCTGCTCTGACCTCTGTACCTCTATGTAACAATCCCCTGCTCTGACCTCTGTACCTCTATGTAACAATCCCCTGCTCCAACCTCTATATGTCTGTAACAGTCCCCTGCTCCGACCTCTGACCTCTATATGTCTGTACCAGTCCCCTGTCCAACCTCTATATGTCTGTACCAGTCCCCCTGCTCCGACCTCTGTACCTCTATGTAACAATCCCTGCTCCAACCTCTATATGTCTGTACCAGTCCCCTGCTCCGACCTCTGTACCTCTATGTACCAGTCCCCTGCTCCGACCTCTGTACCCTCTATGTACCAGCACCCTGCTCCAACCTCAAAATGTCTGTACCAGTCCCCTGCTCCGACCTCTGTATCTCTCTGTAACAGTCCCCTGCTCCAACCTCTATATGTCTGTACCAGTCCCCTGCTCTGACCTCTATGTAACAGGCCCCTGCTCTGACTCTATGTAACAGGCCCCTGCTCTGACCTCTATGTAACAGGCCCCTGCTCTGACCTCTATGTAACAGGCCCCTGCTCTGACCTCTATGTAACAGCCCCTGCTCTGACCTCTATGTAACAGGCCCCCTGCTCTGACCTCTATGTAACAGGCCCCTGCTCCAACCTCTGTACCTTCTATGTAACAGGCCCCTGCTCTGACCTCTATGTAACAGGCCCCTGCTCCAACCTCTGTACTCTATGTAACAGGCCCCTGCTCCAACCTCTGTACTCTATGTAACAGGCCCCTGCTCTGACCTCTATGTAACAGGCCCCTGCTCTGACCTGTATGTACCAGCCCCTGCTCTGACCTCTATGTAACAGCCCCCTGCTCTGACCTCTATGTAACAGTACCCTGCTCTGACCTCTCTTCCTCTCTGTAACAGCCCCCTGCTCTGACCTCTATGTACCAGTCCCCTGTTCCTACCTCTATGTAACAGCCCCCTGCTCTGACCTCTATGTAACAGCCCCCTGCTCTGACCTCTATGTAACAGTCCCCTGCTCTGACCTCTATGTACCAGTCCCCTGTTCCTACCTCTATGTAACAGTCCCCTGCTCTGACCTCTATGTACCAGTCCCCTGTTCCTACCTCAAAATGTCTGTACCAGTCCCCTGCTCCGACCTCTGTATCTCTCTGTAACAGTCCCCTGCTCCAACCTCTATATGTCTGTACCAGTCCCCTGCTCTGACCTCTATGTAACAGGCCCCTGCTCTGACCTCTATGTAACAGGCCCCTGCTCTGACCTCTATGTAACAGCCCCCTGCTCTGACCTCTATGTAACAGTCCCCTGCTCTGACCTCTATGTAACAGTCCCCTGCTCTGACCTCTATGTAACAGGCCCCTGCTCTGACCTCTATGTAACAGGCCCCTGCTCTGACCTCTATGTAACAGGCCCCTGCTCTGACCTCTATGTAACAGCCCCCTGCTCTGACCTCTATGTAACAGGCCCCCTGCTCTGACCTCTATGTAACAGGCCCCTGCTCCAACCTCTGTACCTCTATGTAACAGGCCCCTGCTCTGACCTCTATGTAACAGGCCCCTGCTCCAACCTCTGTACCTCTATGTAACAGGCCCCTGCTCCAACCTCTGTACCTCTATGTAACAGGCCCCTGCTCTGACCTCTATGTAACAGGCCCCTGCTCTGACCTGTATGTACCAGCCCCCTGCTCTGTCCTCTATGTAACAGCCCCCTGCTCTGACCTCTATGTAACAGTACCCTGCTCTGACCTCTCTTCCTCTCTGTAACAGCCCCCTGCTCTGACCTCTATGTACCAGTCCCCTGTTCCTACCTCTATGTAACAGCCCCCTGCTCTGACCTCTATGTAACAGCCCCCTGCTCTGACCTCTATGTAACAGTCCCCTGCTCTGACCTCTATGTACCAGTCCCCTGTTCCTACCTCTATGTAACAGTCCCCTGCTCTGACCTCTATGTACCAGTCCCCTGTTCCTACCTCTATGTAACAGCCCCCTGCTCTGACCTCTATGTAACAGCCCTGCTCTGACCTCTATGTAACAGTCCCCTGCTCTGACCTCTATGTACCAGTCCCTGTTCCTACCTCTATGTAACAGTCCCCTGCTCTGACCTCTATGTACCAGTCCCCTGTTCCTACCTCTATATAACAGGCCCCTGCTCTGACCTCTATGTAACAGGCCCCTGCTCTGACCTCTATGTAACAGGCCCCTGCTCTGACCTCTATGTAACAGCCCCCTGCTCTGACCTCTATGTAACAGGCCCCCTGCTCTGACCTCTATGTAACAGGCCCCTGCTCCAACCTCTGTACCTCTATGTAACAGGCCCCTGCTCTGACCTCTATGTAACAGGCCCCTGCTCCAACCTCTGTACCTCTATGTAACAGGCCCCTGCTCCAACCTCTGTACCTCTATGTAACAGGCCCCTGCTCTGACCTCTATGTAACAGGCCCCTGCTCTGACCTGTATGTACCAGCCCCCTGCTCTGTCCTCTATGTAACAGCCCCCTGCTCTGACCTCTATGTAACAGTACCCTGCTCTGACCTCTCTTCCTCTCTGTAACAGCCCCCTGCTCTGACCTCTATGTACCAGTCCCCTGTTCCTACCTCTATGTAACAGCCCCCTGCTCTGACCTCTATGTAACAGCCCCCTGCTCTGACCTCTATGTAACAGTCCCCTGCTCTGACCTCTATGTACCAGTCCCCTGTTCCTACCTCTATGTAACAGTCCCCTGCTCTGACCTCTATGTACCAGTCCCCTGTTCCTACCTCTATGTAACAGCCCCCTGCTCTGACCTCTATGTAACAGCCCCCTGCTCTGACCTCTATGTAACAGTCCCCTGCTCTGACCTCTATGTACCAGTCCCCTGTTCCTACCTCTATGTAACAGTCCCCTGCTCTGACCTCTATGTACCAGTCCCCTGTTCCTACCTCTATGTAACAGCCCCCTGCTCTGACCTCTATGTAACAGCCCCCTGCTCTGACCTCTATGTACCAGTCCCCTGTTCCTACCTCTATGTAACAGTCCCCTGCTCTGACCTCTATGTAACAGGCCCCTGCTCTGACCTCTATGTAACAGTCCCCTGCTCTGACCTCTATGTAACAGACCCCTGCTCTGACCTCTATGTAACAGTCCCCTGCTCTGACCTCTATGTAACAGTCCCCTGCTCTGACCTCTATGTAACAGTCCCCTGCTCTGACCTCTCTGTAACAGCCCCCTGCTCTGACCTCTATGTAACAGCCCCCTGTTCCTACCTCTATGTAACAGTCCCCTGCTCTGACCTCTCTGTAACAGCCCCCTGCTTTGACCTCTATGTAACAGCCCCCTGTTCCTACCTCTCTGTAACAGCCCCCTGCTCTGACCTCTATGTAACAGCCCCCTGTTCCTACCTCTCTGTAACAACCCCCTGCTCTGACCTCTATGTAACAGTCCCCTGCTCTGACCTCTATGTAACAGCCCCCTGCTCTGACCTCTGTACCTCTATGTAACAGTCCCCTGCTCCAACCTCTGTACCTCTATGTAACAGTCCCCTGCTCTGACCTCTCTGTAACAGCCCCCTGCTCTGACATCTATGTAACAGCCCCCTGCTCTGACCTCTCTGTAACAGCCCCCTGCTCTGACCTCTATGTAACAGTCCCCTGCTCTGACCTCTATGTAACAGTCCCCTGCTCTGACCTCTATGTAACAGCCCCCTGCTCTGACCTCTATGTAACAGCCCCCTGTTCCTACCTCTCTGTAACAACCCCCTGCTCTGACCTCTATGTAACAGTCCACTGCTCTGACCTCTATGTAACAGCCCCCTGCTCTGACCTCTATGTAACAGCCCCCTGCTCTGACCTCTATGTAACAGTCCCCTGCTCTGACCTCTATGTAACAGCCCCCTGTTCTGACCTCTATGTAACAGTCCCCTGCTCTGACCTCTATGTAACAGTCCCCTGCTCTGACCTCTCTGTAACAGCCCCCTGCTCTGACCTCTATGTAACAGCCCCCTGCTCTGACCTCTCTGTAACAGCCCCCTGCTCTGACCTCTATGTAACAGTCCCCTGCTCTGACCTCTATGTAACAGTCCCCTGCTCTGACCTCTATGTAACAGTCCCCTGCTCTGACCTCTATGTACCAGTCCCCTGTTCCTACCTCTATGTAACAGCCCCCTGCTCTGACCTCTATGTAACAGTCCCCTGCTCTGACCTCTATGTAACAGGTCCCCCTGTTCTGACCTCTATGTACCAGTCCCCTGTTCCTACCTCTATGTAACAGCCCCCTGCTCTGACCTCTATGTAACAGTCCCCTGCTCTGACCTCTATGTAACAGTCCCCTGCTCCGACCTCTATGTAACAGCGCCCTGCTCTGACCTCTATGTAACAGGCCCCCTGCTCTGACCTCTATGTAACAGGCCCCCTGCTCTGACCTCTCCAACCTGTATATCTGAGGGGGTTGGGATAAAAAGAGGAGGTGAAATTTCAGTTGGGACGAATATAGGCCATAATGGCGCCGAACGAGATGGCTGCTGATTTACAGGCTCCTAACCAATTGTGCTATTGTGTGTATGTTTTCACGATACTTGTATCTTATTTTGTATGAATATTTATGCCACAGTCTCTTATGACCTTAAAGAGCTTCTGGATAACAGAACAGCGATGACTCACCACGAACTGGACGAAGATTCTTTCTGTAAAGAGTTGGACGCACAGGACAAGTCCAAATCCCTGTCGTTCGCATGAAAAAGAGACAGAGATATAAGGGTCGTAGGTCGGGGTGCCTTGTAAGAATCCGGCAGCGAGTGGGTAATCCGCCTCTACCATCAGTCCTATTAGCGAACGTGCAATAATTAACGATCAGTCGTTAGCGGTCCAGAACTGTTACTAGGAGACACCCAGAATCACCAGTCATTACTGGTCCAGAACCGTTACTAGGAGACACCCAGAATCAACAGTCATTACTGGTCCAGAACCGTTACTAGGAGACACCCAGAATCACCAGTCATTACTGGTCCAGAACCGTTACTAGGAGACACCCAGAATCACCAGTCATTACTGGTCCAGAACTGTTACTAGGAGACACTCAGAATCACCAGTCATTACTGGTCCAGAACTGTTACTAGGAGAAACCCAGAATCACCAGTCATTACCGGTCCAGAACTGTTACTAGGAGACACCCAGAGCCACCAGTCTTTACTGGTCCAGAACTGTTACTAGGAGACACCCAGAATCACCAGTAATTACTGGTCCAGAACTGTTACTAGGAGACACCCAGAATCACCAGTCATTACTGGTCCAGAACTGTTACTAGGAGACACCCAGAACCACCAGTCATTACTGGTCCAGAACTGTTCCTAGGAGACACCCAGAACCACCAGTCATTACTGGTCCCGAACTGTTACTAGGAGACACCCAGAACCACCAGTCGTCACCTACGGCCTCACAGTCACCGTCGCAGGACAATGACTCAACCACAACCACACAAGTACATGATGAGACTGACACAGGCTGCTCACATGCCTACACCTGTGTCAACGCCACAGTCTAATCCTAATCCTAACGCCACAGTCTAACCCTAATCCTAATGCCACAGTCTAACCCTAATCCTAAAGACACAGTCTAATCCTAATCCTAACGCCACAGTCTAACCCTAATCCCAACGCCACAGTCTAACCCTAATCCTAACGCCACAGTTTAAACCTAATCCTAAAGCCACGGTCTAACCCTAATCCTAAAGCCACAGCCTAACCCTAATCCTAACGCCACAGTTTAAACCTAATCCTAAAGCCACGGTCTAACCCTAATCCTAACGCCACGGTCTAACCCTAATCCTAACGCCACAGTCTAACCCTAATCCTAACGCCACAGTCTAACACTAATCCTAACGCCACAGCCTAACCCTAATCCTAAAGCCACAGTCTAACCCTAATCCTAAAACCACAGTCTAACCCTAATCCTAAAGCCACAGTCTAACCCTAATCCTAAAGCCACAGTCTAACCCTAATCCTAAAGCCACAGTCTAACCCTAATCCTAAAGCCACAGTCTAACCCTAATCCTAAAGCCACAGTAACCCTAATCCTAACGCCACAGTCTAACCCTAATCCTAACGCCACAGTCTAACCCTAATCCTAAAGCCACAGTCTAACCCTAATCCTAAAGCCACAGTCTAACCCTAATCCTAGCGCTACAGTCTAGAGACATTTTGTTGTTGAGAGTCAGGTTGACCGCCGTTACCCTATGACAGATAGGCACCTAGACACTTAGACACCTAGACACTTAGACACCTAGACACTTAGACACTTAGACACTTAGACACCTAGAAACTTAGACACCTAGACACCTAGACACTTAGACACCTAGGCACCTAGACACTTAGACACCTAGACACTTAGACACCTAGACACCTAGACACTTAGACACTTAGACACCTAGACACTTAGACACTTAGACACCTAGACACCTAGACACTTAGACACTTAGACACCTAGGCACCTAGACACTTCGACACCTAGACACTTAGACACTTAGACACCTAGACACTTAGACACTTAGACACCTAGACACTTAGACACTTAGACACTTAGACACCTAGACACTTAGACACTTAGACACCTAGACACTTAGACACTTAGACACCTAGACACTTAGACACTTAGACACCTAGACACCTAGACACTTAGGCACTTAGACACTTAGACACACTTAGGCACTTAGACACTTAGACACTTAGACACCTAGACACTTAGACACCTAGACACTTAGACACCTAGACACTTAGACACCTAGACACTTAGACACCTAGACACTTAGACACCTAGACACTTAGACACCTAGACACTTAGACACCTAGACACCCAGACACTTAGACACTTAGACACCTAGACACTTAGACACCTAGACACTTAGACACCTAGACACTTAGACACCTAGGACACTTAGACACTTAGACACCTAGCCACTTAGACACCTAGACACTTAGACACCTAGACACTTAGACACCTAGACACTTAGACACCTAGACACTTAGACACTTAGATACCTAGACACTTAGACACCAGACACCTAGACACTTAGACACTTAGACACCTAGACACTTAGACACCTAGACATGCAGACATGCAGACGGACAGTTCATGCAGAAGGGAAGGAGTCGTCTCGTATTACGGTTTAGTCCATTTGCAACTATTTATGTTAGTTGTATGCACAGTGCATCATGGGTAATGTGTGCTGGAGATCAGCACGTTCATATAAACGGGTGAACTGATTTCTGTCTCCTGTCCTCATCATTATTGAATTGTTATAAAAGGCGTGATTGTGACCTAACAAATGGAGTCTATGTTTCAGGTTACAAAAGCATGGCGACAATGCCTGAAATTTGTGAATTCATTACTAGCACAGAGCATTGTGGGTATTTATGTTTACGTGACCGGATGAGGGAGGTCGTTTCTAGCAAGGGCGGGGGCCATAAATCAAAATCTAATTGCCATATAGGTACACATCTGACAGCTTTTAAAGTGTGACTGTATGTGTCTATGCAGCTCCCAGAATAAAGATCTCTCATCTAAGAGAGATGAGTTGTCATGCCTTGCTATGTTGTTGTCTTGGGTCTCTCTTGATGTAGTGTTGTGATGTCTCTGTTGTTGTGATGTGTGTTTTGTCCCAGTTATATTGTATTTATTTATTTATCAAAACATCTTCTTAAAATAAGGGACACCCCCTCAATATATCCCATCAGTAACAATTCCAATAATTGTTACCGGTCAGTGGTATTTAATGTTATGAATAAACCATGATCAGGCTGTGTTATATACTGGATAACATCTAACTATAACTGAAATGGGAACACAGTGGAAAACCCATCATTTACCCCAAAATGCATCAAAATATTACAGTTGAAATACTCTAATATTTCCTTGTCTCTGACAAGTCACATAATGAAACCAAACAAGTTGCGTTTCCAAGCATACCTTAATCATTCTAATAGCTTTAATAATAGCTTTAATAATCATGTAAAACTACCAATTCATTCTGTATAACGAAAGTGGCATATCAATAGATACAAAAACACAGCAGTCCTCTCAATCTGACTGGCCTTCAGGCCTGTCAATTCCAACCAGGCAGGGCGCTTGATACACTTCGGGACTCCGCCCCGCACACCTTAAAGTGATGACGTCTTTGAATAACGAATTAACGCACGATATTACAGAGATCCCCGTTATGAATGACACGACGTCCGACCCAACACGACCGTTAGGTCTACAGCACTTACAAGAGCCAATGGGATGACAAGGGACAACGTCTCTGCTTAGACTGACAGCTGTCTGATCCAATCATTGTTTAGTGTGAGACATAAAGCCCGCCTTTATTCTGTACACAACCAATCAGCATCAGGTATTGAAGACTAATTGGATGATAGCAAAGGGGAGTGACGCAGTTATTATAGATGCCCAACGTCTCTATTAAATCTACAGGAATTCAAATGTCTAATCTGTAGATATATGTTTTATCCTTTTGAGAATAAATAGTGATTTAAAATAAAAACAGAGGATTTGTTGACCGGCTCTCCTCGTGATATTCTAATGCCGTTGATGTTGGAGGTTGCTACCATCCACCTCGAGGACTAGATGCGGTAGCCAGCACGAGATATGCCGCAGCCCAAATCACGAAAAATTGCCATCCTCGGGTACAGATCCGTAGGTGAGTGTCATTTTACCGTCGACCATACAGAACGACACAATATACGCGTTTAAGGTGCCCTTGTTAAACACGCGCTGTAGGCAGAGGCCGCCCGTCTATCGGAATAGTCTCTCCTTATAATGGAGTTAAATTATACGAGACACCTCGCTGGAACAAATAAGCGCGCTCCACAAGGTGGACAGTGGACTAAAAGTCCAATTTGATATTGACTATTTATTTGCATAGTACACTATCGATTATAAACGTGTTTGTCTTCATAAATATTGCTCAAATCAAGAGAGAGAGAGAGAGAGAGAGAGAGAGAGAGAGAGAGCGCTCTGTCTTTTAAAAATGTGCTAACGCGTGTTCAACTGGCATAGAGGCTACTGTACAAGTGTACAGGCCAACTACTGTACAGGCTACGTTACTGTAGATTCTGATGATGAGAGGTCACGTGATTGCCTGTTTAGTGATTACACACCTGCCTGTTGGTTGCTGTACAGGACAGAATAGTAGCCTACTCATCACATTTCTGTGAGTGAGTGAGTGAGTGAGTGAGAGAGAGAGAGAGAGAGAGAGAGAGAGAGAGAGAGAGAGAGAGAGAGAGAGAGAGAGAGAGACGAGAGACGAGAGAGAGAGACGGAGAGACGGAGAGAGAGAGGGAGAGACGGAGAGAGAGAGAGAGAGAGAGGAGAGAGAGAGAGAGAGAGAGACAGAGAGAGACAGAGAGACAGAGAGAGAGACAGAGAGAAGACGAGAGACGGAGAGAGAGAGAGACAGAGAGAGACAGAGAGACAGAGAGAGAGAGAGAGAGAGAGAGAGAGAGAGAGAGAGA
>NW_025749322.1:0-25742 GCF_021184085.1 Oncorhynchus gorbuscha
CTCCATCATCATTTATACCTAGCTCATCATCACTTTGTCCATCCATTTATAGGTCCAGTATGTCTTCTCCTTCTATATCTATAACTGCTGTACATTTCACCATTGATCAACAATGCTTTTAACCGATCATATACAGTAGGAACATTACAGACTTCAGATCTCCTCTTACTGAGAGGTTAGTTGATTAGTTCCACCAAGGTGGACAGGACACCAGACAATCTGTCACCTGTTGGTTTGCCAGGACAGGGAGAGGTTTCTGGCATCCCTCCTGTACAACAGCAGATGCACAAAGGAGATCAGGTCTGTCCCAAATGGATCTAATCCCTATATAGTTGCCTACTTTTGTCCAGAGCCCATAGGGCACCAATCAAAAGTAGTGCACTACATAGGGTATAGGGTGCCATTTGGATCAGAGACTGAATGAAGACCCAAATTGAATGTGTTTGAAATAGCACTCATGCTAAATATTCTTAATGATGTATGTCTGCCAAGGTTATGTACATGAAGCCAGTAACTGTCAGTATTATTCCTCTGCATAAAGGTGTCTGTGTGTGTGTGTCGGGGAGGGGCTGAGCGTTGCTGGGAGGAATGATGGAACCATCCCACCCACCCACCAGGGGCATCTCTGCTCCCAGTTGCCATACAGAACAATGTCACTATGTCAGCAGTGTAATGGTGGAGTTTCCACCATATTGCTTCATTAAACCTACAGATCAGATTTGTAAACGTTGAGGGGTTAGTTACGGCCGAGGGGAAGGGGAAGTCTGGCTTGAGAGATGGAGAGAGAGAGGTCAGCATGTCTGTAGCCAACAGGAAGCTGTACCAGGAGGACAGGAAATGTAAACCCTCCAGCAGCGACAGAATACTGGGGCCAACACTAACAGACTGGCATACTGGCATCAGACCATTAAGATACACACTTAATCTGTCCCGAAAGGCACCCTATTCACTATATAGTACACCACTTTTGTCCAGAGCCCTATAGGCCTTGGTCAAGGGTAGTACACTACATAGAGAATATTCAATAGAGTGCAGTTTGGGATTCAGCCCAGGTACTTCCATCCCAGCCCATCTGTGTCTCCCTGGTGTACCTGCTTTGGGTGCTCCTTGTTGGGCCTGCTGTGGCGAAGACTGTGGGTGGTGCTGGAGGTCCTGGCTGGGGGTCCTGTAGAGGTCCTGTGGTTCTCCCTCCGGGCCTCTCTCCTCTCAGCCCTCTCTCTGGCCTGGATAGCTTCTTCTCCTCTGGGCCTCAGGAAGAGCTCCTTCCCCCGTAAGGACCTGCTGTGGCCATTCAACACTGGAACACAGAATGAGAACAACGATGAAATGTATGGACTGTTTACACTGTTTTCAACATCAGTTTTACAACGTTTCTGTTTACTCTATCATTACATTAACCTTGAACCTGCTGTGGCAAAGCCACATCCACACTGAATGTGTGTGCAGTTATTATTAACAAACCATAAATACCATACTAAATGGACAAACAAAAGTAGGCAAGCTATTCAAACTATGCAGAAGCTTCTCAGATAAAACCATATTACACACTTGAATAATATACGGAAGACAATGCCTAAGCTGATAACTATGATAGCAGTGTCAGTCTATCTGTCATGTGTTAAGAGCTATTCCACTGGATACAGATGTCAATTCAACGTCTAATCCACGTTGGTTCAACGTAACTTCATTGAATTGACGTGGAAACAACATTGATTCAACCAGTGTGTTCTCAGTGGGATGCAACTGTCAGTCCGTTATGATATGTCTATATTTGTTTTATGTCTGTTACAGTTACAGGTACATTATTATTACAAAGTTTTATAGGTTGAAGAGACTGTACATTGAAGAGACTGTATGTTGAAGAGACTGTACATTGAAGAGACTGTATGTTGAAGAGACTGTACATTGAAGAGACTGTACATTGAAGACTGTACATTGAAGAGACTGTACATTGAAGAGACTGTACATTGAAGAGACTGTACATTGAAGAGACTGTACATTGTTGAAGAGACTGTACATTGAAGAGACTGTATGTACATTGAAAAAGAAGAAGAGACTGTACATTGAAGAGACATTGTACATTGAAGACTGTACATTGAAGAGACTACGTTGAAGAGACTGTACATTGAAGAGACTGTATATTGAAAACGTTGAAGAGACTGTGAAGAGACTGTTGAAGAGACTGTACATTGAAGAGACTGTACGTTGAAGAGACTGTACATTGAAAGAGACGTTGAAGAGACTGTACATTGAAAAGACTACATTGAAGACTGTACATTGAAGACTGTATGTTGAAAGACTGTATGTTGAAGACTGTACATTGAAGAGACTGTACATTGAAGAGAAGAGACTGTACATTGAAGAGACTGTATATTGAAGAGAAGACTGTACATTGAAGAGACTGTACGTTGAAGAGACTGTACATTGAAGAGACTGTATGTTGAAGAGACTGTACATTGAAGAGACTGTATATTACTGTACGTTGAAGAGACTGTATGTTGAAGAGACTGTACATTGAGAGACTGACGTTGAAGAGACTGTACATTGAAGACTGACGATTGAAGAGACTACATTGAAGTACATTGAAGAGACTGTATGTTGAAGAAGAAAAGAATGTACATTGAAGAGACTGTACATTGAAGAGACTGTGAAGAGACATTGAAGAGACTGTACATTGAAGAGACTGTACATTGTATATTGAAGACTGTACATTGAAGAGACTGTACGTTGAAGAGACTGTACATTGAAGACTGTACATTGAAGAGACTGTATATTGAACATTGAAGAGACTGTACGTTGAAGAGACTGTATATTGAAGAGACTGTACGTTGAAGAGACTGTATATTGAAGACTGTACGTTGAAGAGACTGTACGTTGAAGAGACTGTACATTGAAGAGACTGTACATTGAAGAGACTGTATGTTGAAGAGACTGTACATTGAAGAGACTGTACGTTATTGAAGAGACTGTTGAAGAGATTGTAAGAGACTGTACATTGAAGAGACTGTACATTGAAAAGACTGTACGTTGAAGAGACTGTATGTTGAAGAGACTGTACATTGAAGAGACTGTACGTTGAAGAGACTGTACGTTGAAGAGACTGTACGTTGAAGAGACTGTACATTGAAGAGACTGTATATTGAAAAGACTGTACGTTGAAGAGACTGTACATTGAAGAGATGAAGAGACTGTACATTGAAGAGACTGTATGCGTTGAAAACTGATGCGTTGAAGAGACTGTACGTTGAAGAGACTGTACACTGAAGAGACTGTACATTGAAGAGACTGTACGTTGAAGAGACTGTACGTTGAAAAGATTATGCGTTGAAGAGACTGTATGCGTTGAAGAGACTGTACGTTGAAGAGACTGTACGTTGAAGAGACTGTACATTGAAGAGACTGTATATTGAAGACATTGAAGAGACTGTACGTTGAAGAGACTGTACGTTGAAGAGACTGTACGTTGAAGAGACTGTACATTGAAGAGACTGTACGTTGAAGAGACTGTACATTGAAGAGACTGTACATTGAAAAGACTGTATGTTGAAGAGACTGTACATTGAAGAGACTGTACATTGAAGAGACTGTACATTGAAGAGACTGTACGTTGAAGAGACTGTACATTGAAGAGACTGTACATTGAAGAGACTGTCAAATCAGACTGTGCATAATCAAATCAGTTGAAAAGCTTTCAGTGACTCCCTGAGACTGTACATTGAAGAGACTGTACATTGAAGAGACTGTAATTGAAAACACTATTTGAGACGGCATTGACGCATTGGAAGAGACTGTACAATCCCATTTCTTTGAACAACGCTTTCATTTCAACGCCACTCAATATCTCTTTGAAAAAAGGAACAAAATACATCAAGAACCACCCAAGGTTATATTAACATCTAGAAATCCATCCCTTCAAATAACCTGCAGCTTTCAAACTCCAAGTACTGTGACGACCTACTGAAAAGAAAGTGTCCAATGTAGGAAAGTAAGATGATAGTGAAACAGAGAAATAGTGTTTGTTGGGTCAGTTAATCAGTGAAAGCAGAGCTCTATATCTGCCTGAGGGAGCTGTATTTCACACCAAGCAGTTGGCCTCCCGCCAGTGCAGCATATTAAAGTGTCCTACTTGGCACAAGCTCTAGCTGGGAGAAGTCTCTGGTTCCCTCAACGTGTGTCGGACCAACACTCTGGCGCCGGGTAACGTTTGAGCTTTCCCACAGAGCACTTTTCAGCAGACTGTACATTGAAGACACGCACACGAACAGACTGTACATTGAAGAGACACACACACACACACACACACACACACACACACACACACACACTTTGAAAAACACACACACAACACACAAACAAACAAATGCTAAAGAGACACATCCCTCCCCTAATTCTGGC
Organism: Oncorhynchus gorbuscha; assembly: GCF_021184085.1. Lineage (NCBI taxonomy): Eukaryota > Metazoa > Chordata > Actinopteri > Salmoniformes > Salmonidae > Oncorhynchus > Oncorhynchus gorbuscha. The sequence goes on from NW_025749322.1 coordinate 4,396, forward strand.
CAGGCTGATTTAAGTGTATGTCCAACATGTAGACAAGACTGTCCTCCTCCTCATCCATCCATCATAGTTGACAGAATAAACATGAGCTCAACTTTGACCTCCACAGTAAGTTTCTCTCACACAAAGAGACTGTAAGGTGGTGTCAGTGCTGAGCTGTGTGTGGACTGTTGACCTCCACAGTAAGTTTCTATTTCTCTCTCTGTAAGGTGGTGTCAGTGCTGAGCTGTGTGTGGACTGTTGACCTCCACAGTAAGTTTCTCTCTCTCTGTAAGGTGGTGTCAGTGTGTGTGGACTGTGCTCCACAGTAAGTTTCTCTCTCTCTGTAAGGTGGGGTCAGTGCTGAGCTGTGTGTGGACTGTTGACCTCCACAGTAAGTTTCTCTCTCTCTCTGATTCCTGCTGAATGGACTGCAGTCTCTGGTTTCACCCCCCCCCCATACATACTACTGACTGTCTGCACAAGACCTAGCATGTTCACATCCGTCCTAAGACACGCGTCCTCAAACACTGTGCTCTACTCTGGTTGTGTCCCAAATGAAAAAACTATTACCTTTATAGTGACCAGGGCCCATAGGTCAAAAACTAAGGGCTCTGGTTAAAAGTAGTGCACTATTTGACCTTTATTTAACTAGGCAAGTCAGTTGAGAACTAATTCTTATTTTCAATGACAGCCTAGGAACAGTGGGTTAACTGCCTGTTCAGGGGCAGAACGACAGATATGTACCTTGTCAGCTCGGTGATTTGAACTTGCAACCTTCCGGTTACTAGTCCAACGCTCTAACCACTAGGCTACCTACCAGCAGCACTATAAAGGGAATAGGGTGATGGGACCTGGTTAAAATGTAGTGCACTATGAAGGGAATAGGGTGATGGGACCTGGTTTAAATGTAGTGCACTATGAAGGGAATAGGGTGATGGGACCTGGTTTAAATGTAGTGCACTAAGAAGGGAATAGGGTGATGGGACCTGGTTTAAATGTAGCGTACTATGAAGGGAATAGGGTGATGGGACCTGGTTTAAATGTAGTGCACTATGAAGGGAATAGGGTGATGGGACCTGGTTTAAATGTAGTGCACTCTGAAGGGAATAGGGTGATGGGACCTGGTTTAAATGACGTACTATGAAGGGACCTAGGGTGATGGGACCTGGTTTAAATGTAGTGCACTATGAAGGAATGGGTGACATTTGTGACTCGGACTCTGTAGGCCCATAGAGCTGCTCCTTTAAGACCCATGAACCTGGGTGAGAGCTGCTGCTCCTTTAAGACCCATGAACCTGGGTGAGAGCTGCTACTCCTTTAAGACCCATGAACCTGGGTGAGAGCTGCTGCTCATTTAAGACCCATGAACCTGGGTGAGAGCTGCTACTCCTTTAAGACCCATGGCCCTGGGTGAGAGCTGCTGCTCCTTTAAGACCCATGGCCCTGGGTGAGAGCTGCTGCTCCTTTAAGAACCATGGCCCTGGGTGAGAGCTGCTGCTCCTTTAAGACCCATGGCCCTGGGTGAGAGCTGCTGCTCCTTTAAGACCCATGGCCCTCGGTGAGAGCTGCTGCTCCTTTAAGAACCATGGCCCTGGGTGAGAGCTGCTGCTCCGTTAAGACCCATGAACCTGGGTGAGAGCTGCTGCTCCTTTAAGAACCATGGCCCTGGGTGAGAGCTGCTGCTCCTTTAAGACCCATGAACCTGGGTGAGGACTGTTTATACTTTGCTTCAGTAGAAGTGAAAAACGCCCGGTGCTATGCTTACAGGGTGTGTGTGTGTGTGTGTGTGTGTGTGTGTGTGTGTGTGTGTGTGTGTGTGTGTGTGTGTGTGTGTGTGTGTGTGTGTGTGTGTGTGTGTGTGTGTGTGTGTGTGTGTGTGTGTGTGTGTGTGTGTGTGTGTGTGTGTGTGTGTGTGTGTGTGTGTGTGTGTGTGTGTGTGTGTGTGTGTGTATAAAGGGAGGATGATGGATCTCTGTTTGTGGACGCGGATCATTGAGTACATGGTTTGCTTCCTAAATGGCACCCTATTCCCTATGTAGTGCACTACTTTGGGCCTGGGCGCTGGTTAAAAGTAGTGCACTATAGATTTGGGATGCTCTCCATCAACTCATGGTGTGAGAGGAGACACTAGGCTTCTTCTGATTGGTGAGGGAGAATTATACAGTATGGGCCTCTAGGCTCTGTTACTAGGTAGAGTAGAACGACGTCTGGGAAAGAGTGAGTGATGTGACTGGCTGACTGAGTGACTGAGTGAATAAGAATGAGAACAAAACAACATGGTAGATCAGTAGTGAGTACCAAAACAACATGGATATCTGTAGTGAGTACCAAAACAACATGGATATCTGTAGTGAGTACCAAAACAACATGGATATCTGTAGTGAGTACCAAAACAACATGGATATCAGTAGTATGTACCAAAACAACATGGTAGATCAGTAGTGAGTACCAAAACAACATGGATATCAGTAGTATGTACCAAAACAACATGGTAGATCAGTAGTATGTACCAAAACAACATGGTAGATCAGTAGTGAGTACCAAAACGACATGGTAGATCAGTAGTGAGTACCAAAACAACATGGAGATCAGTAGTATGTACCAAAACAACATGGTAGATCAGTAGTGAGTACCAAAACAACATGGAGATCTGTAGTGAGTACCAAAACAACATGGAGATCAGTAGTGTGTACCAAAACAACATGGTAGATCAGTAGTGAGTACCAAAACAACATGGTAGATCAGTAGTATGTACCAAAACAACATGGTAGATCAGTAGTGAGTACCAAAACAACATGGTAGATCAGTAGTATGTACCAAAACAACATGGAGATCTGTAGTGAGTACCAAAACAACATGGAGATCAGTAGTGTGTACCAAAACAACATGGAGATCTGTAGTGAGTACCAAAACAACATGGTAGATCAGTAGTGAGTACCAAAACAACATGGTAGATCAGTAGTGAGTACCAAAACAACATGTTAGATGTAGTATGTACCAAAACAACATGGAGATCTGTAGTGAGTACCAAAACAACATAGATCAGTAGGGTGTACCAAAACGCCATGGTAGATCAGTAGTGTGAGCCAAAAACAACATGGTAGATCAGTAGTGTGACCAAAACAAGGGATGGGTAGATCAGTAGTACCATGTCCATTGGAGACCTTCTGGAGGAAGAGGCGTTGTTTTGTTTTTCCGCTGTGAGGACGGACAGGAAGGGATGTTGTGGCTGTGAGCTGACATCCTGAGGTCACACTCCTCCTCTTCATCATCTTCATCCTCCAGATCCACATCATCCTGGGCACTCCCAAAGGACAGACGCCATGTTGCATGGCAACGCAGAGGGAGCCTGGAGAGGGAGGATGGGAGGGACAGGAGAGGGAGAGATGGGGAGCACAGACAGAGGGATGGGCATGGAGGAAGAGAGGGACAGAGAGAGGGATGAGCATGGAGGAAGAGAGGGACAGAGAGAGGGATGGGCATGGAGGAAGAGAGGGACAGAGAGAGGGATGAGCATGGAGGAAGAGAGGGACAGAGAGAGGGATGGCATGGAGGAAGAGAGGGACAGAGAGAGGGATGAGCATGGAGGAAGAGAAGGACAGACAGAGGGATGGGCATGGAGGAAGAGAGGGACAGCGAGAGGGATGGGCATGGAGGAAGAGAGGGACAGACAGAGGGATGGGCATGGAGGAAGAGGGACAGAGAGAGGGAAACAGACGCCTTTAGAAAGGAGTCTGCAGCACACAACTGAGCCGATATTACCACTAGCAACAAGAACATAGCACATAGCAACAAGAACATAGCACATAGCAACTAGCCGTAGCAACAAGAACATTCATTTATTGCAACTCAAACACATTTTGACGTAGAGATACTCAACACAATGATGAAGAGCTCTTATTGCAGTATGACTTGGTTTGAGGCCCTTGTTGGCATGGAACATGCCAGATGTGCTTCAATCTTCCTCTGACCAGGAAATCAGCAGTCATTTTCTGTTTATTTTCCAATTCTACACCCTGAATCAGCATCGTTGGTCGACACCCAGCAGGTGATCACATGGCCCCACCGACACGGTGTGTTTAGTGCTTTACTCACCTCCATCCATACTACCCACCTCCATCCATACTACCCACCTCCATCCATACTACCCGCCTCCATCCATACTACCCACCTCCATCCATACTACCCACCTCCATCCATACTACCCACCTCCATCCATACTACCCACCTCCATCCATACTACCCACCTCCATCGATACTACCCACCTCCCTCCTCATCTCCATCCATACTACTCATCTCCATCCATACTACCCACCTCCCTCCTCATCTCCATCTATACTACCCACCTCCATCCATACTACCCACCTCCATCCATACTACCCACCTCCATCCATACTACCCACCTCCCTCCTCATCTCCATCCATACTACTCATCTCCATCCATACTACCCACCTCCCTCCTCATCTCCATCTATACTACCCACCTCCATCCATACTACCCAACTCCCTCCTCATCTCCATCCATACTACCCACCTCCCTCCTCATCTCTATCTATACTACCCACCTCCATCCATACTACCCACCTCCCTCCTCATCTCCATCCATATACTACCCACCTCCCTCCTCATCTCCATCCATACTACCCACCTCCCTCCTCATCTCCATCCATACTACCCATCTCCTCCTCATCTCCATCTATACTACCCACCTCCCTCCTCATCTCCATCCATACTACCCTCCTCCCTCCTCATCTCCATCTATACTACCCACCTCCCTCCTCATCTCCATCCATATTACCTCCCTCCTCATCTCCATCCATACTACCCACCTCCCTCCTCATCTCCATCCATACTACCCACCTCCCTCCTCATCTCCATCCATACTACCCACCTCCCTCCTCATCTCCATCCATACTACCCACCTCCCTCCTCATCTCCATCTATACTACCCACCTCCCTCCTCATCTCCATCCATACTATCCCTCCTCATCTCCATCCATACATTGTTACATCCCTCCTCATCTCCATCCATACTAGTACCTCCCTCCTCATCTCCATCTACATACCCACCTCCCTCCTCATCTCCATCCATACTACCCACATCCCTCCTCATCTCCATCTATACTGAACACCTCCCTGTATCTCCATCCATACTACCCACCTCTACATCATCTCCATCCATACTACCCACCTCCATCCTCATCTCCATCCATGTACCCACCTCCCTCCTCATCTCCATCCATGACCCTCTATCATCTATATTACCCACCCACCCTCCGTCATATCTCCTCTATACACTCCAGTATCCTGTACATTCTCCATCCATGGTACTGAACTCCCCCCCATCTCCATCCATGTTACCCACCCCTCCATATCTCCATCCATACTCCCACCCTCAACTCTCCCATCTCCATCCATACTACCCACCTCCCAAGTTCCTCATCTCCATCCATCCGCTACTACCCACCTCCCTCCTCATCTCCATCCATACTACCCACCTCCCTCCTCATCTCCATCCATACTACCCACCTCCCTCCTCATCTCCATCCATACTACCCACCTCCCTCCCTCATCTCCATCTAGGCCCTACACCCAAACCTCCTCATCTCCATGGTTCATCCACCTCCCTCCTCATCTCCATCTAGGAAGACCCACCTCCTCCTCATCTCCATCCAAAACTGTTCATCTCCATCCATACCCCCACATCCCTCCTCATCTCCATCCATACTACCCAGCGGGTCAATCCTCATCTCCATCTATACTACCCACCTCCCTCCTCATTCCATCCATACTAGGACCTCCCTCCTCATCTCCATCTATACACCCACCTCCCTCCTCATCTCCATTGTTAGTGACTGTCCCACCTCCCTCCTCATGCATCCATTTACCCACCTCCCTCCTCATCTCCATCCATACTACCCACCTGTAAATCCTCATCTCCATCCATACTACCCACTCTCCTCATCTCCATCTATACTACCCACCCACCTCCGTCCTCATCCCCATCTATATCTACCTCCATCCCACCTCCCCTCCTCTTCTCCATTGTTAATATGGTACTGAACTGATCTCCATCCATACTATGTTTACCTCCCTCTCATCTCCATCCTATCACTCCCACCCTCCCTCCTCATCTCCATCCTACTGACCCTGTATCCCACTACCCCTCCATCCATATCTACCCACCTCCCTCCTCATCCCTGTACATCCATACTACCCACCTCCCCTCCCTATATCTCCATCCATTTACCCACCTCCCTCCTCATATCTCCATCCATACTACCCACCTGTACATTGTTAATACTACCCACCTGACCCTCCTCATCTCCATCCATACTACCCACCTCCCTTCATCTCCATCCATATCTACCTCCTCCTCATCTCCAGTACTACCACCCTCCCTCCTCATCTGTTAATATGGTACTGAACTGACCCTGTATCCAGTATGTTTACCCCTCTACATATCTACCTCCATCACTCCAGTATCCCTGTACATTGTTAATATGGTAATGAACTGACCCTGTATATAGTATGTTTACCCCTCTACATATCTACCTCCATCACTCCAGTATCCCTGTACATTGTTAATATGGTACTGAACTGACCCTGTATATAGTATGTTTACCCCTCTACATATCTACCTCCATCACTCCAGTATCCCTGTACATTGTTAATATGGTACTGAACTGACCCTGTATATAGTATGTTTACCCCTCTACATATCTACATCCATCACTCCAGTATCCCCTTCAACTCATCCAGAACGCCGCAGCCCGTCTGGTGTTAGGACCGTGCCCCAGGACTACCTGACATGATGGTTCTCTCCCCGTCCATCCTGTGCCTGCTCCTCCTGTTCTGCCTTATTATTATTTGACCACTGGAACATCTTCCAGTTGTTATAATCTCTACATCGCACAGCCAGAAGAGGACTGGCCAAGACCATGGTGCAGGTTTTGCCTAGGGAGTTTTTCCTAGCCACGCTTTTACACCTGCAGCTGTTTGGGGAGGGGTACAGCACTTTGAGCACCTCTATATAAATAAATTTGATTTGATTTGATTTGATTTGGTGTTCAACCTTCCCAGTTCCTCGTCAGGCTCCACTGGCTTCCAGTTGAAGCTCGCATCCCTACAAGACCACCCAAAGGCTCTGATCAGGCCCTACACCCAAACAAGGGCACTGCGTTCATCCACCTCTGGCCTGCTCGCCTCCCTACCACTGAGGAAGTACAGCTCCCGCTCAGCCCAGTCAAAACTGTTCGCTGCCCTGGCCCCCAATGGTGGAACAAACTCCCCTCACGACGCCAGGACAGCGGAGTCAATCACCACCTTCCGGAGACACCTGAAACCCCACCTCTTTAAGGAATACCTAGGATAGGATAAGTAATCCCTCTCACCCCCCTTAAGTTTTAGATGCACTATTGTTAAGTGACTGTCCCACTGGATGTCATAAGGTGAATGCACCAATTTGTAAGTCGCTCTGGATAAGAGCGTCCCTGCTAAATGACTTAAATGTAAATGTAAATCCCTGTACATTGTTAATATGGTAATGAACTGACCCTGTATATAGTATGTTTACCCCTCTACATATCTACCTCCATCACTCCAGTATCCCTGTACATTGTTAATATGGTACTGAACTGACCCTGTATATAGTATGTTTACCCCTCTACATATCTACCTCCATCACTCCAGTATCCCTGTACATTGTTAATATGGTACTGAACTACCTCCCCTGTATATAGTATGTTTACCCCTCTACATATCTACCTCCATCACTCCAGTATCCCTGTACATTGTTAATATGGTACTGAACTGACCCTGTATATAGTATGTTTACCCCTCTACATATCTACCTCCATCACTCCAGTATCCCTGTACATTGTTAATATGGTATGAACTGACCCTGTATATAGTATGTTTACCCCTCTACATATCTACCTCCATCACTCCAGTATCCCTGTACATTGTTAATATGGTAATGAACTGACCCTGTATATAGTATGTTTACCCCTCTACATATCTACCTCCATCACTCCAGTATCCCTGTACATTGTTAATATGGTACTGAACTGACCCTGTATATAGTATGTTTACCCCTCTACATATCTACCTCCATCACTCCAGTATCCCTGTACATTGTTAATATGGTAATGAACTGACCCTGTATATAGTATGTTTACCCCTCTACATATCTACCTCCATCACTCCAGTATCCCTGTACATTGTTAATATGGTACTGAACTGACCCTGTATATAGTATGTTTACCCCTCTACATATCTACCTCCATCACTCCAGTATCCCTGTACATTGTTAATATGGTAATGAACTGACCCTGTATATAGTATGTTTACCCCTCTACATATCTACCTCCATCACTCCAGTATCCCTGTACATTGTTAATATGGTAATGAACTGATCCCTGTATATAGTATGTTTACCCCTCTACATATCTACCTCCATCACTCCAGTATCCCTGTACATTGTTAATATGGTAATGAACTGACTCTGTTTACAGCTTCTTAATTTCTCCTGTTCTTTTTATTTCTTTATTTTTACATCTCCCGTGTTTTTGTTCTACCTTGTTATTTTTAGTACGACATTGATATTGATTACTGCATTGTTGGGTTTAGAGATTGTTAAAACAAGTCATTTCACTGTATTTGTGACATTAAAACCCATCTGGACACACCACATAGGACACTCAGTATTAAGAGCCCCTGGGCCATGACACTAACCAACCAACCCTGGAGGCATCAGCTGAACCTAATGACAGGAAGCATCCCAAATGGCACCCTATTCCCTACATAGTGCACTACTTTTGATCAAGACCCATATGGCTCTGGTCAAAAACATTGTCTAATACGTGCCCTAGTCAAAGTAGTGCACTATGTAGGGAATAGGGTGCCATTTGGGACGAATACAGCTCCCTCCGTCCCCAGACCTCCCTCTAGTCCACCATGACGATGATCCTCACTGAGAGGAGATCCCAGGCTACTGCCCTCCTCACAATGGAGAGCCTGTTCGGCCTACTCAGCCCTCATCTCGGCCCAAGGGCAAATGAATGGCCAGTTGTCCTCTCTGAAGGTCAGCGGGTCCGTGGCACTGCATGCCTGCCGTATGGGCTGCCATGTGATCGTGCATTGGGAGATAGTAAGCAGAGTTGCATGGTGGGCTAGTAATTGATTGCAGTTAGGCTTTGCACTGGGGCTGGTGTGAATGTGTACGGGCATTGGGGAAAGATTCCATTGAGTTGCATGGGCTAGACCAAGGTAATCGATCAGAAAGGCAATCATGATAATATAGTTTCATGGGCTAGACCAAGATAATCGATCAGAAAGGCAATCATGATAATATAGTTTCATGGGCTAGACCAAGATAATCGATCAGAAAGGCAATCATGATAATATAGTTTCATGGGCTAGACCAAGATAATCGATCAGAAAGGCAATCATGACAATAGAGTTGCATGGGAGAGAAACATGCTGAGCTTTAATGCCAGTGTGCATTTGTACTGCTTTCCATAGTGCTACATGTTGAAGTATGACACTTGACATAAGACTAGTCTGAGCAGCAGGTGGGCAGGTCTTTGCTGTTCCTGGTGGTATGTGAGCTGGTTGGTAATGTAGTGTACTGTGAGTGTGAGCTGGTTGGTATTGTAGTATACTGTGAGCTGGTTAGTATTATAGTGTACTGTGAGCTGGTTAGTATTATAGTGTACTGTGAGTGTGAGCTGGTGGGTATTGTAGTATACTGTGAGCTGGTTGGTAATGTAGTGTACTGTGAGTGTGAGCTGGTTGGTATTGTAGTGTACTGTGAGCTGGTTGGTATTATAGTGTACTGTGAGTGTGAGCTGGTTGGTATTGTAGTATACTGTGAGCTGGTTGCTATTGTAGTGTACTGTGAGCTGGTTGGTATTGTAATGTACTGTGAGCTGGTTGGTATTGTAGTGTACTGTGAGTGTGCGATGGTTGGTATTGTAGTGTACTATGAGCTGGTTGGTAGTGTAGTGTACTGTGAGCTGGTTGGTATTGTCGTGTACTGTGAGCTGGTTGGTATTATAGTGTATTGTGAGTGTGAGCTGGTTGGTATTGTAGTGTACTGTGAGTGTGAGCTAGTTGATATTGTAGTGTACTGTGAGTGTGAGCTGGTTGGTATTGTCGTGTACTGTGAGCTGGCTGGTATTATAGTGTATTGTGAGTGTGAGCTGGTTGGTATTGTAGTGTACTGTGAGTGTGAGGTGGTTGGTATTGTAGTGTAATGTGAGCTGGTTGGTATTGTAGTGTACTGTGAGTGTGAGCTTGTTGGTATTGTAGTGTACTATGAGTGTGAGATGGTTGGTATTGTAGTGTACTGTGAGTGTGAGCTGGTTTGTATTGTAGTGTACTGTGAGCTGGTTGGTATTGTAGTGTACTGTGAGCTGGTTGGTATTGTAGTATACTGTGACTGTGAACTGGTTTGTATTGTAGTGTACTGTGAGCTGGTTGGTATTGTAGTATACTGTGAGCTGGTTGATATTGTAGTGTACTGTGAGCTGGTTGGTAATGTAGTGTACTGTGACTGTGAGCTGGTTTGTATTGTAGTGTACTGTGAGCTGGTTGGTATTGTAGTGTACTGTGAGCTGGTTGGTATTGTAGTATACTGTGAGTGTGAGCTGGTTGGTATTGTAGTGTACTGTGACTGTGAACTGGTTTGTATTGTAGTGTACTGTGAGCTGGTTGATATTGTAGTGTACTGTGAGCTGGTTGGTATTGTAGTGTACTGTGAGTGTGAGCTGGTTGGTACTGTAGTGTACTGTGAGCTGGTTGGTATTATAGTGTACTGTGAGCTGGTTGGTAGTGTAGTGTACTGTGAGCTGGTTGGTATTATAGTGTACTGTGAGCTGGTTGGTAGTGTAGTGTACTGTGAGATGGTTGGTATTGTAGTGTACTGTGAGCTGGTTGGTATTATAGTGTATTGTAGTGTGAGCTGGTTGGTATTGTAGTGTACTGTGAGTGTGAGCTGGTTGGTATTGTAGTGTACTGTGAGCTGGTTGGTAGTGTAGTGTACTGTGAGCTCGTTGGTACATGACTGTAAGCTTTGGATAAAAGCGTCTGCTAAATGGCATATATTATTATTATATTATATAGTATACTGTGAGCTGTGAGCTGGTTGGTATTGTAGTATACTGTGAGTGTGAGCTGGTTGATATTGTAGTGTACTGTGAGCTGGTTGGTATTGTAGTGTACTGTGAGATGGTTGGTATTGTAGTGTACTGTGAGCTGGTTGGTATTATAGTGTACTGTGAGCTGGTTGGTACTTTAGTGTACTGTGAGCTGGTTGGTATTGTAGTGTACTGTGAGCTGGTTGGTATTATATTGTACTGTGAGCTGGTTGGTACTTTAGTGTACTGTGAGCTGGTTGGTATTGTAGTGTACTGTGAGCTGGTTGGTATTGTAGTGTACTGTGAGCTGGTTGGTACTGTAGTGTACTGTGAGCTGGTTGGTATTGTAGTGTACTGTGAGCTGGTTGGTATTATAGTGTTCTGTGAGCTGGTTGGTACTTCAGTGTACTGTGAGCTGGTTGGTATTGTAGTGTATTGTGAGCTGGTTGGTATTATAGTGTACTGTGAGCTGGTTGGTACTGTAGTGTACTGTGAGCTGTGAGCTGGTTGGTATTGTAGTGTACTGTGAGTGTGAGCTGGTTGGTATTGTAGTGTACTGTGAGCTGGTTGGTATTATAGTGTATTGTGAGTGTGAGCTGGTTGGTATTGTAGTGTACTGTGAGTGTGAGGTTGAGATGGTTGGTAGTGTAGTGTACTATGAGCTGGTTGGTAGTGTAGTATACTGTGAGCTGGTTGGAATTGTACTGTACTGTGAGCTGGTTGGTATTGTAGTGTACTGTGAGCTGTGAGCTGGTTGGTATTGTAGTGTACTGTGACTGTGAGCTGGTTGGTATTGTAGTGTACTGTGAGCTGGTTGGTATTGTAGTGTACTGTGACTGTGAGCTGGTTGGTATTGTAGTGTGCTGTGAGCTGGTTGGTATTGTAGTGTACTGTGACTGTGAGCTGGTTTGTATTGTAGTATACTGTGAGCTGGTTGGTATTGTAGTGTACTGTGAGTGTGAGCTGGTTGGTACTGTAGTGTACTGTGAGCTGGTTGGTACTGTAGTGTACTGTGAGCTGGTTGGTATTACAGTATACTGTGAGCTGGTTGGTAGTGTAGTGCACTGTGAGCTGGTTGGTATTGTAGTGTACTGTGAGCTGGTTGGTATTATAGTATATTTTGAGCTGGTTGGTATTGTGGTGTACTGTGAGCTGGTTGGTATTGTAGTGTACTGTGAGCTGGTTGGTATTGTAGTATACTGTGAGCTGGTTAGTATTATAGTACTGTGAGCTGTTGGTATTGTAGTGCACTGTGAGATGGTTGGTATTGTAGTGTACTGTGAGCTGGTTGGTATTATAGTGTATTGGTAGTGTGAGCTGGTTGGTATTGTAGTGTACTGTGAGCTGGTTGGTATTGTAGTGTACTGTGAGCTGGTTGGTATTGTAGTGTACTGTGAGCTGGTTGGTACTGACTGTAAGTCGCTTTGGATAAAAGTGTACTGTGATGGCTGGTATATTATTGTATAGTGTAGCTGTGAGCTGGTTGGTATTGTAGTATACTGTGAGTGTGAGCTGGTTGATATTGTAGTGTACTGTGAGCTGGTTGGTATTGTAGTGTACTGTGAGATGGTTTGTAGTGTACTGTGAGCTGGTTGGTATTATAGTGTACTGTGAGCTGGTTGGTACTTTAGTGTACTGTGAGCTGGTTGGTATTGTAGTGTACTGTGAGCTGGTTGGGTGAGCTGGTTGGTTGTGTACTGTGAGCTGGTTGGTATTGTAGTGTACTGTGAGCTGGTTGGTATTGTAGTGTACTGTGAGCTGGTTGGTACTGTTGTGTACTGTGAGCTGGTTGGTATTGTATACTGTGAGCTGGTTGGTATTATAGTGTTCTGTGAGCTGGTTGGTACTTCAGTGTACTGTGAGCTGGTTGGTATTGTAGTGTATTGTGAGCTGGTTGGTATTATAGTGTACTGTGAGCTGGTTGGTACTGTAGTGTACTGTGAGCTGTGAGCTGGTTGGTATTGTAGTGTACTGTGAGTGTGAGCTGGTTGGTATTGTAGTGTACTGTGAGCTGGTTGGTATTATAGTGTATTGTGAGTGTGAGCTGGTTGGTATTGTAGTGTACTGTGAGTGTGAGGTTGAGATGTTGGTAGTGTAGTGTACTATGAGCTGGTTGGTAGTGTAGTGAGCTGGTTGGAATTGTACTATACTGTGAGCTGGTTGGTATTGTAGTATACTGTGAGCTGTGAGCTGGTTGGTAATGTAGTGTATTTGAGCTGGTTGGTATTGTAGTGTACTGTGAGCTGGTTGGTATTGTAGTGTACTGTGACTGTGAGCTGGTTGGTATTGTAGTGTGCTGTGAGCTGGTTGGTATTGTAGTGTACTGTGACTGTGAGCTGGTTTATAGTATACTGTGAGCTGGTTGGTATTGTAGTACTGTGAGTGTGAGCTGGTTGGTACTGTAGTTACTGTGAGCTGGTTGGTACTGTAGTGTACTGTGAGCTGGTTGGTATTACAGTATACTGTGAGCTGGTTGGTAGTGTAGTGCACTGTGATATGGTTGGTATTGTAGTGTACTGTGAGCTGGTTGGTATTATAGTATATTTTGATCTGGTTGGTATTGTGGTGTCTGTGAGCTGGTTGGTATTGTAGTATAGTAGCTGGCACCATTATAGTGTACTGTGAATAGGATGAGCCATTATGGATGTACTTTAGTGTACTGATGGAAAATGATTTACTGTTGTTACTGTGAAAGTGTACTGTGAGGTGGTTGGCAAGTGTACTGTGAGCTGGTTGAAACAGCTGAGCTAATAAGTGTACTGTGAGCTGGTTGGTACTTTAGTGTACTTGAGCTGGTTGGTATTGTAGTGTACTGTGAGCTGGTTGGTACTGTTGTGTACTGTGAGCTGGTTGGTATTGTAGTGTACTGTGAGGTGGTTGGTACTGTAGTGTACTGTGAGCTGGTTACTGTTGTGTACTGTGAGCTGGTTGGTATTGTAGTGTACTGTGATGGTTGGTACTTTAGTGTACTGTGAGCTGGTTGGTATTGTAGTGTACTGTGAGCTGGTTGGTATTGTAGTGTACTGTGAGCTGGTTGGTACTTTAGTGTACTGTGAGCTGGTTGGTATTATAGTGTACTCATGTAGTATACTGTGATAGTATTATAGTGTACTGTGAGCTGGTACTGTAGTGTACTGTGACCTGGTTGGTACTGTTGTGTACTGTGAGCTGGTTGGTACTGTAGTGTAACCTGGTGGGCCACTGACTGTAAGTGATTTATTAGCCGGTTGACTGGGTTCTCCGTCTCCCTGCCACAGGAAAGGCTAATATATTCTACAGGCCTTTAGGCTATAGGCTTATTCTGTTACGTCCCAAATGGTGCACTTTATAGTGCACTACTTTTGAACAGGACCCATAAGGTGTTAGTGCACCACATAGGGAATAGGATGCCATTATGGATGCCACTATGGAAAATATTTAGTTAAAATCAAGGATAGAAACAGCTGCTAACGCTGGTGGTTTTCTTCCCTTTTCCTCTATAATAAATGAGTATATAGTGTTACAGGAAACACATTATTACTCCAATAATGCAAATAAAGACACATTATTTACCAATGGTGTTAGGACTCATTCATTCACCTGGTCTACAACGGTGGTGTGTTACATGTACCTGGTCTACAATAGTGTTGTGTTAGATGTAACTAACCTTGGTGGTGCCCTGAGGAGTGTCTTGAAGTTAAATGTAGAGTAAACTAGTGTTAGATTCAGATGGACCAAAGGGCAGAATGGAAAATGTGACATAGGTAAGGGATCTTTAGTCATTTTCTGTTCATTTCCTGATGATTGTACATGTTGAATCACCGCCTTTTGTCGACACCCAGCAGGTGATGTGCAGAGCTGTCATTCGTTATAGTGTGTCTTGTCCTTAACTGCTCTGTGGAAGAGCTTTGGTTTTCTTGTCAACAGAGGCTTAACAACCCAGCAGGGGTCTATAACATAACGGGTTTGTCAATCAATCAGTCAGTCAGCCAGCCAGCCAGCTAGCCATTCAGTCCGCCAGCCAGTCAGCCAGCCAGTCTGTCTCCCAGTCAGTCAGCCAGCCAGCCAGCTAGCCATTCAGTCCGCCAGCCAGTCAGCCAGCCAGTCTGTCTCCCAGTCAGCCAGCCAGCTAGCCATTCAGTCCGCCAGCCAGTCAGCCAGCCAGTCTGTCTCCCAGTCAGCCAGCCAGTCTGTCTCCCAGTCAGCCAGCCAGCTAGCCATTCAGTCCGCCAGCCAGTCAGCCAGCCAGTCTGTCTCCCAGTCAGCCAGCCAGCTAGCCAGCCAGTCAGCCAGCCAGTCTGTCTCCCAGTCAGCCATTCAGTTCACCAGTCCGCATGGTCAGCCAGACAGCCAGCCAGTCAGTCAGTCAGGTATACTAATTGACCAGGGCTCAGAGGGAGACAGGCTGAAGAGAGAGGCTGATTTGTTTACAGCAGCAGTCTGTTTGTCAGTCTGTCTCAGGAGAGCTCCTCTAACAGGCCTGCTGTTTCCTGGCTGCCTAGAGATCTGATAACAGGCCTGCTGTCTCCATGAATACACAGCAGGGTTTGTTACACAGTGTACTGTGACTATACAAGTGTGAAGATGCTCTTTCTGCACAAGAGAGATTTGCTTATTTGCTCATGGTGGCGCAATGCGCAGGTTGACAGGATGCCATAGCTCTCTGTTGTTCATGACAGCTAGTATAATAGGTCAATAAATAAAGAGACATGGATTCTTTTCTTCCTCACAACAATGATGTGAAAGTAGAGTACACTGGGGGATAAATCATTTATATTTCCTACATCCTGTCACGCCCTGAGAGCTGTTTATTCTCTATGTTGGTTGGGTCGGGGTGTGATTTAGGGTGGGTTATCTAGGGGAATTTGTATATCTATGTTGGCCTGATATGGTTCCCAATCAGAGGCAGCTGTTAATCGTTGTCTCTGGTTGGGGATCATATTTAGGTAGCCATTTTCCCCATTGTGATTTGTGGGATCTTGACTATGTTTGTGTGTAGTTGCTTTCTGCACTGCATGTAGCGTCACGGTTCGTTTATTCGATTGATTGTTTTTTGTGCTTTAAGGTTCTCCACTAAAGAAAAGGATGGAAACATACCACGCTGCATCTTGGTCCAATCATTTCAACGACCGTGACACATCCGGCCTGTGACTGGGAGTCCCACAGGGTGGCGCACAGCATCGTCCGGGTTTGGCCGGGGTAGGCCGTCATTGTAAATAATCATTTGTTCTTAACTGACTTGCCTAGTTAAATAAAGGTTAAATAAAGGTTAAATAAAGGTTAAATAAAGGTTAAATAAAGGTTAAATACAGCGAATACAGAGTTCTGGTGTCTTCAGGATTCTACTGTCATTTATGTTCTCCTGCAGTCAGTTTGTACACATCACAATACCTCAGGCCTGGATTATGTTCAGTGTTATTTGGTAGATGACTTAGTGAAAATCACTACACAATACTGGACATGCAGCCTATGCATTTGACTGACTGTATTCGATTGGACATCTATCAAATGGAGATTGATTCATATTCTGACTTGACACGCTCAACATTTAAATGCTCGTTCTTGGATTTTCTGCAGCTTTCCAAGTTAAATAGATGTAAATAAAGGAGCTTTCATCGTGTTGGAAATAATTGACTACTTTTCCCAGCTAGACTTTTAGACTGATATCCAATGAGCATATGAAGTCATGTCTGTGTGAAAGATCAGTTGGTCGGTTGGACAGCACTGCTTTAAAACACAACGACTACATCCCAAATGGCACCCTATTCCCTGTATAGTGCACTAGTCAGAAGTAGTATATAGGGAATAAGGTGCAATTTGGGACGCAACCAACAGCTAGTACTACTATACTGTTCCATTGACACTCCACTACTATACTGTTCCATTGACACCACTACTATACTGTTCCATTGACACCACTACTATACTGTTCCATTGACACCACTACTATACTGTTCCATTGACACCACTACTATACTGTTCCTCTTGGACGGTTCCCACTACTATACTGTTCCATTGACACCACTACTATACTGGCTTGTTCCATTGACACCACTACTATACTGTTCCATTGACACCACTACTATACTGTTCCATTGACACACCACTACTATACTGTTCCATTGACACCACTCCATTGACACCACTACTACTGTTCCGTGACACCACTACTGTGCTGTTCCATTGACACCACCACTGTTCCATTGACACCACTACTATACTGTTCCATTGACACACTCACTACTATACTGTTCCATTGACACACCACTACTATACTGTTCCATTGACACCACTTTGTTACTATACTGTTACTGTTCCATTGACACCACTACTATACTGTTCCATTGACACCACACTATACTGTTCCATTGACACTCCACTACTATACTGTTCCATTGACACCACTACTATACTGTTCCATTGACACCACTACTATACTGTTCCATTGACACCACTACACTTTCCACACACCACTACTATACTGTTCCATTGACACCTGACTATACTCCTTGACTGTCCCTACTATACTGTTCCATTGACACACTACACTGTTCCAGTTGACACCACTCAACTGTTCTCCTTATACTGTTATTGACACACCACTACTATACTGTTCCATTGACCCCACTACTGTTATACTGTTCCATGGCACCACTAGAAGAGGACTGGCCACCCCACATACTACCACTACTTTCTTTTCCACTACTTACTGTTCCATTGAGCCACTACTATACTGTTCCAGGACTACCTGACTACTATACTGTCCCCAGTCCACCACTGACTGTGCTGCTGCTCCAGTTTCAACTGTTCACTACTGTTATTGACCATGCTGGTCATTTTATGAACATTGAACATCTTGGTCATGTTCTGTTATAACTGTTCCATTGACAGCCAGACCACTACTATACTAGGTTTCCAGGTTTTGGCCTTACTATACTTTTCCATTGCCACCACTTTTACACCTGTTTTACACATTGTTCCATTGACACCACTACTATACTGTTCCATTGACACCACTACTATACTGTTCCATTGACACCACTACTATACTGTTCCATTGACACCACTGCTATACTGTTCCATTGACACCACTACTATACTGTTCCATTGACACCACTACTATACTGTTCCATTGACACACCACTACTATACTGTTCCATTGACACCACTACTATACTGTTCCATTGACACCACTACTATACTGTTCCATTGACACCACTACTATACTGTTCCATTGACACCACTACTATACTGTTCCATTGACACCACTACTATACTGTTCCATTGACACCACTACTATACTGTTCCATTGACACACCTCTACTATACTGTTCCATTGACACCACTACTATACTGTTCCATTGACACCACTACTATACTGTTCCATTGACACCACTACTATACTGTTCCATTGACACACCACTACTATACTGTTCCATTGACACACCACTACTCTACTGTTCCATTGACACACCACTACTATACTGTTCCATTGACACCACTACTATACTGTTCCATTGACACCACTGCTATACTGTTCCATTGACACCACTACTATACTGTTCCATTGACACCACTACTATATTGTTCCATTGACACCACTACTATACTGTTCCATTGACACCACTACTATACTGTTCCATTGACACCACTACTATACTGTTCCATTGACACCACTACTATACTGTTCCATTGACACCACTATACTGTTCCATTGACACCACTACTATACTGTTCCATTGACACCACTACTATACTGTTCCATTGACACTCCACTACTATACTGTTCCATTGACACCACTACTATACTGTTCCATTGACACCACTACTATACTGTTCCATTGACACTCCACTACTATACTGTTCCATTGACACCACCACTATACTGTTCCATTTGACACCACTACTATACTGTTCCATTGACACCACTACTATACTGTTCCATTGACACCACTACTATACTGTTCCATTGACACCACTACTATACTGTTCCATTGACACACCACTACTATACTGTTCCGTGACACACCACTACTATACTGTTCCATTGACACCACTACTATACTGTTCCATTGACACCACTACTATACTGTTCCATTGACACCACTACTATACTGTTCCATTGACACACCACTACTATACTGTTCCATTGACACCACTACTATACTGTTCCATTGACACCACTACTATACTGTTCCATTGACACCACTACTATACTGTTCCATTGACACCACTACTATACTGTTCCATTGACACCACTACTATACTGTTCCATTGACACCACTACTATACTGTTCCATTGACACCACTACTATACTGTTCCATTGAACACCACTACTATACTGTTCCATTGACACCACTACTATACTGTTCCATTGACACCACTACTATACTGTTCCATTGACACCACTACTATACTGTTCCATTGACACCACTACTATACTGTTCCATTGACACCACTACTATACTGTTCCATTGACACCACTACTATACTGTTCCATTGACACCACTACTATACTGTTCCATTGACACCACTACTATACTGTTCCATTGACACCACTACTATACTGTTCCATTGACACCACTACTATACTGTTCCATTGACACCACTACTATACTGTTCCATTGACACCACTACTATACTGTTCCATTGACACCACTACTATACTGTTCCATTGACACCACTACTATACTGTTCCATTGACACCACTACTATACTGTTCCATTGACACCACTACTATACTGTTCCATTGACACCACTACTATACTGTTCCATTGACACCACTACTATACTGTTCCATTGACACCACTACTATACTGTTCCATTGACACCACTACTATACTGTTCCATTGACACCCACTACTATACTGTTCCATTGACACCACTACTATACTGTTCCATTGACACCACTACTATACTGTTCCATTGACACCACTACTATACTGTTCCATTGACACCACTACTATACTGTTCCATTGACACCACTACTATACTGTTCCATTGACACCACTACTATACTGTTCCATTGACACCACTACTATACTGTTCCATTGACACCACTACTATACTGTTCCATTGACACCACTACTATACTGTTCCATTGACACCACTACTATACTGTTCCATTGACACCACTACTATACTGTTCCATTGACACCACTACTATACTGTTCCATTGACACCACTACTATACTGTTCCATTGACACCACTACTATACTGTTCCATTGACACCACTACTATACTGTTCCATTGACACCACTACTATACTGTTCCATTGACACCACTACTATACTGTTCCATTGACACCACTACTATACTGTTCCATTGACACCACTACTATACTGTTCCATTGACACCACTACTATACTGTTCCATTGACACCACTACTATACTGTTCCATTGACACCACTACTATACTGTTCCATTGACACTCCACTACTATACTGTTCCATTGACACCACTACTATACTGTTCCATTGACACCACTACTATACTGTTCCATTGACACCACTACTATACTGTTCCATTGACACCACTACTATACTGTTCCATTGACACCACTACTATACTGTTCCATTGACACCACTACTATACTGTTCCATTGACACCACTACTATACTGTTCCATTGACACCACTACTATACTGTTCCATTGACACCACTACTATACTGTTCCATTGACACCACTACTATACTGTTCCATTGACACCACTACTATACTGTTCCATTGACACCACTACTATACTGTTCCATTGACACCACTACTATACTGTTCCATTGACACCACTACTATACTGTTCCATTGACACCACTGCTATACTGTTCCATTGACACTCCACTACTATACTGTTCCATTGACACACCACTACTATACTGTTCCATTGACACCACTACTATACTGTTCCATTGACACCACTACTATACTGTTCCATTGACACCACTACTATACTGTTCCATTGACACCACTACTATACTGTTCCATTGACACCACTACTATACTGTTCCATTGACACTCCACTACTATACTGTTCCATTGACACCACTACTATACTGTTCCATTGACACTCCACTACTATACTGTTCCATTGACACCACTACTATACTGTTCCATTGACACCACTACTATACTGTTCCATTGACACTCCACTACTATACTGTTCCATTGACACCACTACTATACTGTTCCATTGACACCACTACTATACTGTTCCATTGACACACCACTACTATACTGTTCCATTGACAC
>NW_025749323.1:0-25728 GCF_021184085.1 Oncorhynchus gorbuscha
CTCCCCATTTCTATCCCCCATTTCTCTCCCCCTTTCTCTCTCCCCCTTTCTCTCTTCCTCTTTCTCTCTCCCTTTCTCTCCCCCCTTTCTCTACCCCTTTCTCTCTCCCCTTTCTCTCCCCCCTTTCTCTCTCCCCCTTTCTCTCCCCCTTTCTCTCTCCTTTCTCTCCCCCCTTTCTCTCCCCCTTTCTCTCTCCCTTTCTCTCTCCCCTTTCTCTCCCCCTTTCTCTCCCTTTCTCTCTCCCTTTCTCTCTCCACTCTCTCTCCCTTCTCTCTCCCTTTCTCTCCCCCCTTTCTCTCTCCCCTTTCCCTCTCCCTTCTCTCCCCTTTCTCTCCCCTTTCTCTCCCCTTTCTCTCTCCCTTTCTCTCTCCCCTTTCTCTCCCTTTCTCTCCCCCTTTCTCTCTCCCCCTTTCTCTCTCCCCTTTCTCTCTCCCCTTTCTCTCTCCCCTTTCTCTCTCCCTTTCTCTCCCCCCTTTCTCTACCCCCTTTCTCTCCCCTTTCTCTCCCCCTTTCTCTCCCCCCTTTCTCTCCCCATGTCCCCCTTTCTCTATCCCCCTTTCTATCCCCCTTTCTCTCCCCCATTTCCCCCCTTTCTCTCTCCCCTTTCTATCCCCTTTCTCTCCCCCATTGCCCCCTTTCTCTCTCTCCTTTCTATCCCCCTTTATATCCCCCTTTCTATCCCCTTTCTCTCCTCCCTTTCTCTCCCCTTTCTCTCCCCTCTGTCTCTCCCCCATTTCTATCCCCCATTTCTCTCCCCCTTTGTCTTTCCCCCTTTCTCTCTTCCCCTTCTCTCTCCCTTCTCTCCCCCTTTCTCTACCCCCTTTCTCTTCCCCTTTCTCTCCCCCTTTCTCTCTCCCCTTTCTATCCCCTCGTTCTCTCCCCCTTTCTATCCCCTTTCTCTCCCCATGTCCCCCTTTCTCTCCCCCTTTCTCTCTCCCTTTCTCTCTCCCTTTCTATCCCCCTTTCTATCCCCCTTTCTCTCCCCATTTCCCCCTTTCTCTCTCCCCTTTCTATCCCCCTTTCTCTCCCCATTTCTATCCTCCCTCGCTAACTCCTTCTTAAATTATCACTCTTGTTACTTTTTCTTCATATTAAAAATCTTTGATTTCTTCCTAAAAAAATATGTTTCTGCTCTGTACAGACACGCACACATACATACACACACAAACATATATTAAATTACACGGCTAATTAGCAGATAAGTGAGCGTGGTAGAGGGGCTGTATCCCAAAAGGCAGCGTACACCTATGGCCCTGATCTATAGTAGTGCACTATATGGGAATAGGGCTCTGGTCTAAAGTGAGTGCACTATATAGGAATAGGGCTCTGGTCTATAGTAGTGTACTATATAGGGAATAGGGCTCTGGTCTATAGTAGTGCACTATATAGGGAATAGGGCTCTGGTCTATAGTAGTGTACTATATAGGGAATAGGGCTCTGGTCTATAGTAGTGTACTATATAGGGAATAGGGCCCTGGTCTAAAGTAGTGTACTATATAGGGAATAGGGCTCTGGTCTATAGTAGTGCACTATATAGGGAATAGGGCTCTGGTCTATAGTAGTGCCACTATATAGGGAATAGGGCTCTGGTCTAAAGTAGTGTACTATATAGGGAATAGGGCTCTGGTCTATAGTAGTGTACTATATAGGGAATAGGGCTCTGGTCTAAAATAGTGTACTATATAGGGAATAGGGCTCTGGTCTAAAGTAGTGTACTATATAGGGAATAGGGCTCTGGTCTAAAGTAGTGCACTATATAGGGAATAGGGCTCTGTCTGTCTGTCTGTCTGTCTGTCTGTCTGTCTGTCTGTCTGTCTGTCTGTCTGTCTGTCTGTCTGTCTGTCTGTCTGTCTGTCTGTCTGTCTGTCTGTCTGTCTGTCTGTCTGTCTGTCTGTCTGTCTGTCTGTCTGTCTGTCTGTCTGTCTGTCTGTCTGTCTGTCTGTCTGTCTGTCTGTCTGTCTGTCTGTCTGTCTGTCTGTCTGTCTGTCTGTCTGTCTGTCTGTCTGTCTGTCTGTCTGTCTGTCTGTCTG
This sequence comes from Oncorhynchus gorbuscha, assembly GCF_021184085.1. NCBI lineage: Eukaryota > Metazoa > Chordata > Actinopteri > Salmoniformes > Salmonidae > Oncorhynchus > Oncorhynchus gorbuscha. Next base: position 2,031 of record NW_025749323.1, read on the forward strand.
TCTGTCTGTCTGTCTGTCGTGTCGTGTGTGTGTGTGTGTGTGTGTGTGTGTGTGTGTGTGTGTGTGTGTGTGTGTGTGTGTGTGTGTGTGTGTGTGTGTGTGTGTGTGTGTGTGTGTGTGTGTGTGTGTGTGTGTGTGTGTGTGTGTGTGTGTGTGTGTGTGTGTGTGTGTGTGTGTGTGTGTGTGTGTCTGAACAGAGATAAGCTGACCCAGGGGAAAGAGATCATCCTGATGTTTTCAAGGTCTAATTGTCTCTTCTTCTGCTGCTTTCTGATAACAGAATGGAAATTAGCTCCATACTTTCCCAAGGAGCTCCAGGCAGAGGGTAGTTAGCTGAGCTCCAGGCAGAGGGTAGTTAGCTGAGCTCCAGGCAGAGGGTAGTTAGCTGAGCTCCAGGCAGAGGGTAGTTAGCTGAGCTCCAGGCAGAGGGTAGTTAGCTGAGCTCCAGGCAGAGGGTAGTTAGCTGAGTTACAGGCAGAGGGTAGGTAGCTGAGTTACAGGCAGAGGGTAGTTAACTGAGCTACAGACAGAGTGTAGTTAGCTGAGTTACATGCAGAGGGTAGTTAGCTGAGTTACAGGCAGAAGGGAGTTAGGCTAGGTCTGTTTCACGCTAGCAGTTAGCAGACAGTTTAAAAAGCTCCTAGCATATCGAAATCTCTCTCTCGCTCTCTGATTTCTGATAACAGAAGAGATATTAATATATGCCATTTAGCAGACGCTTTTATCCAAAGCGACTTACAGTCATGTGTGCATACATTCTACGTATGGGTGGTCCCGGGGATCGAACCCACTACCCTGGCGTTACAAGCGCCATGCTCTACCAACTGAGCTACAGCTAGCTCAGCTAGCTATAAGTCAGTTGTCAGCTAGACAATTGGACAATGACTACATTCCCAAACTACTAGCTGCTTTACGGTTCGCAAACATTTAGCTAAGCTAGATATCAGCTAGCTAATAGGCTAATGATTCCCTCCCCCTTCCACTGTGTAGCAAGCTGTTTCAGTAGCAGTTAGCAGACAATTAACAAAGCTAGATATGATTGCTCTCCCCTTCCACTGTGTCGCAAGCTGTTTCAGTAGCAGTTAGCAGACAATTATAACAAAGCTAAATATCAGCTAGCTAATATGCTAATGATTGCTTCCTCCTTCCACTGTGTAGCAAGCTAAAACATTAGCTAGTAGCAGTCAAGCTGGCACTGCCTCACAGTGAGAGTTTCCCCCATGACAGATCAGTCTATGTCTGTTTCACGAGGGAGATTGGATCGAGTGGGGAGAGAGAGAGAGAGAGAGAGAGAGAGAGAGAGAGAGAGAGAGAGAGAGAGAGAGAGAGAGAGAGAGAGAGAGAGAGAGAGAGAGAGAGAGAGAGAGAGAGAGAGAGAGAGAGAGAGAGAGAGAGAGGGAGAGAGAGGAGAGAGAGAGAGAGAGAGAGAGACAAGAGAGAGAGAGAGAAGAGAGAGAGAGAGAGGAGAGAGGAGAGAGAGAGAGAGAGAAGAGAGAGAGAGAGAGAGAAGAGAAGAGAGAGAGAGAGAGAGGGGGAAGTGAATGGAAGGTTGAGAATAAAGTGGAAGAAAAAGAAAAGGAAGTGGAGGGATGGAGGAAGGAGGAATCATGATCCATGACGACCCATGGACCAAATCGGAACTTGTGATGTCACAGAGTGTCTGTTGTCATGCCAACGGCTCAGTGATTGAGGGGGCTTGAGTGGTGCCTCCTGGGAAAAGGAGCCTTGGTCAGACATCTGACTGAAGTATGCACTCAGAGAGAGTGAGAGAGAGAGAGAGAGAGAGAGAGAGAGAGAGAGAGAGAGAGAGAGAGAGAGAGAGAGAGAGAGAGAGAGAGAGTGAGAGAGAGAAGAGAGAGAGAGAGAAAGAGAGAAAGAGAGACATTTATTGAAACATCTCTGTGTAAAATATTTAGTGTTCATTTTATTATTTATTTCACTTTTGTATATTATCTACCTCACTTGCTTTCGGCAATGTTAACATATGTTTCCCATGCCAATAAAGCCCCTTGAATTGATTGATTTGAATTGAATTGGGAGAAAGAGAAGAGCTCATCCTATAGTCTTCTAATGAACTGAAACATTAAAAGATTCCTGCCAGCTTTCTTCAAAGACTTGTTGTGGACACACACACTCTCTCACACACACACACTCTCACACTCTCACACACACACACACACACACACACACACACACACACACACACACACACACACACACACACACACACACACACACACACACACACACACACACACACACACACACACACACACACACACACACACACACACACACACACACACACACACACACTGACAAAGCTGTCAGACATAACTATACATCATGCTAGCAGCTTCACAACTCGTATCAGAAGGATAATTGGGTTGTTGGGAATAGTTGTTGTCAACGTTCTGCCGTCAATCAACAACAGAAAAAGAATGTACCCCCTCTTTTGTTCAAACGGTTTATTTGCATTGGAGGAAAACATATATCAGTGCTGTATGTACTTTGTGTCAGTGGCGTTTATCTCTGCTGCTAACGTAACAGAGCACTTAAAGGTCATTTATCCTCAGTCTGAAATAAAATCATTGTGATGTCATGAAGATTACTACATGAATCCTATTATCGGTGTATTCTATCCCAAATGGCACACTATTCCCTACAGAAGTACACTACTTTTGACCAGAATCATATGAGGCCCTGGTCAACAGTAGTGCACTATGTAAGGGGAATAGTGTGTCATTTGGAATTCGTCCTCTGTCTTGTTCGTAGAGTTCCACCACTAGCTAAAACAACAGTGCGGCATGACATTAGGATTAGTCACAGAGTCAACTGGATTAGAGGTGGAACGGCTGATGGGTTGGTACAGTCAGTCAGCGTTCGCACACACACACACACACGCACACGCACAGACAGACACACACACACGCACACACGCACATACGCACACACGCACAGACACAGACACAGACACACGCACACGCATACGCGCACACGCGCACGCACAGACAGACAGACAGACAGACAGACAGACAGACAGACAGACAGACAGACAGACAGACAGACAGACAGACAGACAGACAGACAGACAGACAGACAGACACACACACACACACACACACACACACACACACACACACACACACACACACACACACACACACATGCACAAGCACACGCACAGACAGACACACACACACACACACACACTAAAAGCACATGGTGGGGCTTATCAAATCTGTAACCCATAGAACTGTCACAGTGTCTTTCGCCTGCTTCATCCTACCCTGACAAACATCTAGAACATCTACCACTGTCAACACAGCCACAAAGCCCAAAACCGAAAAACTTGACACTAAACTCAAGCTAGTCTTTAATACACAAGAGTGAAAAGCTGGAGACCATTGGATAGTCTATATTGAGAGACCATTGGATAGTCTATATTGAGAGACCATTGGATAGTCTATATTGAGAGACCATTGGATAGTCTATATTGAGAGACCATTGGATAGTCTATATTGAGAGACCATTGGATAGTCTATATTGAGAGACCATTGGATAGTCTATATTGAGAGACCATTGGATAGTCTATATTGAGAGACCATTGGATAGTCTATATTGAGAGACCATTGGATAGTCTATATTGAGAGACCATTGGATAGTCTATATTGAGAGACCATTGGATAGTCTATATTGAGAGACCATTGGATAGTCTATATTGAGAGACCATTGGATAGCTCGGGAGAAGTCTATATTGAGAGACCATTTGGATAGCTCGGGAGAAGTCTATATTGAGAGACCATTGGATAGCTCGGGAGAAGTCTATATTGAGAGACCATTGGATAGCTCGGGAGAAGTCTATATTGAGAGACCATTGGATAGCTCGGGAGAAGTCTATATTGAGAGACCATTGGATAGCTCGGGAGAAGTCTATATTGAGAGACCATTGGATAGCTCGGGGAGAAGTCTATATTGAGAGACCATTGGATAGCTCGGGAGAAGTCTATATTGAGAGACCATTGGATAGCTCGGGAGAAGTCTATATTGAGAGACCATTGGATAGCTCGGGAGAAGTCTATATTGAGAGACCATTGGATAGCTCGGGAGAAGTCTATATTGAGAGACCATTGGATAGCTCTCGGGAGAAGTCTATATTGAGAGACCATTGATAGCTCGGGAGAAGTCTATATTGAGAGACCATTGATAGCTCGGGAGAAGTCTATATTGAGAGACCATTGGATAGCTCGGGAGAAGTCTATATTGAGAGACCATTGATAGCTCGGGAGAAGTCTATATTGAGAGACCATTGGATAGCTCGGGAGAAGTCTATATTGAGAGACCATTGGATAGCTCGGGAGAAGTCTATATTGAGAGACCATTGGATAGCTCGGGAGAAGTCTATATTGAGAGACCATTGATAGCTCGGGAGAAGTCTATATTGAGAGACCATTGGATAGTCTATATTGAGAGACCATTGGATAGTCTATATTGAGAGACCATTGGATAGTCTATATTGAGAGACCATTGGATAGTCTATATTGAGAGACCATTGGATAGTCTATATTGAGAGACCATTGGATAGTCTATATTGAGAGACCATTGGATAGTCTATATTGAGAGACCATTGGATAGTCTATATTGAGAGACCATTGGATAGTCTATATTGAGAGACCATTGGATAGCTCGGGAGAAGTCTATATTGAGAGACCATTGGATAGTCTATATTGAGAGACCATTGGAGAAGTCTATATTGAGAGACCATTGGATAGTCTATATTGAGAGACCATTGGATAGCTGGGAGAAGTCTATATTGAGAGACCATTGGATAGCTCGGGAGAAGTCTATATTGAGAGGGAAACATGTAAAAGGAGAAAACTAGACATTGTTTTTCATGGTTTATTTCTATAAAGGGTTTATCCAGAGTTCAGCCACTCTCCTAACAAATAATGTATTTGAGCTGGTCCGACTGGGCCTTCAGGTCTATTGTCCAATCATCGACTGGCCTTCAGGTCTATTGTCCAATCATCGACTGGCCTTCAGGTCTATTGTCCAATCATCGACTGGCTCTTAGTTTGTGGTACAGGTCTATTGTCCAATCATTGACTGGCTCTTAGTTTGTGGTACAGGTCTATTGTCCAATCATCGACTGGCTCTTAGTTTGTGGTACAGGTCTATTGTCCAATCATCGACTGGCTCTTAGTTTGTGGTACAGGTCTATTGTCCAATCATCGACTGGCCCTCATGTTGTGGCACAGGTCTATTGTCCAATCATCGACTGGCCTCAGGTCTATTGTCCAATCGTCTTAAAGCTTACTCATATTTCCAAATATGTATTCAAGGACAGCATCCCAAATGGAGGGCATAATGTACTAGTTTTACTTTAGTACGTATTCAAGGTCTTCAGTAGATGAAGGTTTCAGATCAGTCGTGTTGGTTGTCTTGGACAGATGCAGATGAGGGTCTATGAGTTTGTGTCCTGGATATCTCGCATCAAATAATGAGCATCTTTGATGACATATTCCACGTCTTCTCTCGCGCTCTCTCTTTCTCTCTCTCTCTCCTCTCTATCCCCTCTCCCTTTCTCCTCTCTCTCTCCCTCCTCTCTCTCTTTCTCTCTCTCTCTCTCTCTCTCTCTCTCTCTCTCTCTCTCTCTCTCTCTCTCTCTCTCTCTCCTCTCTCTCTTCTCTCCTCCTCTCCTCTCTCCTCTCTCCTCTCTCTCTTCCTCTCCTCCTCTCTTTCCTCTCCTCCTCTCTCTCTTTCTCTCCTCTCTCTCTTCTCATTTTTCTCCTCTCCTCTCTCCCCCCTCTCTCTCTCTCTCTCTCTCTCTCTCTCTCTCCTCTCTCTCTCCTCTCTCTCCTCTATATCTCTCCCTCTCTCTCTCTCTCTCTCTCTCTCTCTCTCTCTCTCTCTCTCTCTCTCTCTCTCTCTCTCTCTCTCTCTCTCTCTCTCTGTGTCTCTCTCTCTCTCTCTGTCTCTCTCCTCTCTCTTCCTCTCCTCTCCTCTCTCCTCTATCTCTCTCTCTCATCCCTCTCCTCTATATCTCTCCTCTATCTCCTCTATATCTCTCCCTCTCTCCTCTCTATCCCCTCTCTCTCCCTCTCTCTCTCTCTCTTTCCTCTCTCTCTCTCTGCTCTCTCTCTCTCCTCCTCTCCTTTCCTCTCCCTCTCTCTCTCCTCTCCTCTATCTCCTTCTCTCTATCCCTCTCTCTCTCTCCTCTCTCTCTTTTCTCTCTCTCTCTCTCTCTCTCTCTCTCTCTCTCTCTCTCTCTCTCTCTCTCTCTCTCTCTCTCTCTCTCTCTCTCTCTCTCTCTCTCTCTCTCTCTCTCTCTCTCTCTCTCTTTTCTATTTCTCCTCTCTCTTTCTAATTTTTCTCCTCTCCTCTCTTTCCTCTCCCTCTCTCTTCTCGTGATATTACAATAGGTTTCACAGAGCATTTCCAACATGGTTCCACAATGTTCCACAAATTCAAATAAGTCCGTTTTTATGACGTTCATATCATATCTGTTTTAGATTGAACATAATATTCTATTGATGTTCACGCAATTTACATTTACCTTGTCTTAGAGCTCCTCGGAACATTTAGACAATGTTATATTTAAGTTTAGTCATGTTAGTCATACCACAAACATTCTCAGCATACAAATGTATGGCTCCTTAAAGAAGACTGGATTACATCTCTGTCCCTGTAGTGGTCTGGGTGTAGCTGGTGCAGAGGAGTCAGGCTCAGGACAACAGAGATGTGTGCCTGTAGTGGTCTGGGTGTAGCTGGTGCAGAGGAGTCAGGCTCAGGACAACAGAGATGTGTTCCTGTAGTGGTCTGGGTGGAGCTGGGGCAGAGGAGTCAGGCTCAGGACAGCAGAGATGTGTGCCTGTAGTGGTCTGGGTGTAGCTGGTGCAGAGGAGTCAGGCTCAGGACAACAGAGATGTGTTCCTGTAGTGGACTAGGTGTAGCTGGTGCAGAGGAGTCAGGCTCAGGACAGCAGAGATGTGTCCCTGTAGTGGTCTGGGTTTAGCTGGTGCAGAGGAGTCAGGCTCAGGACAGCAGAGATGTGTCCCTGTAGTGGTCTGGGTTTAGCTGGTCAAATAGGCTCCAAATAGATGTGTTTTCCTGTAATACCGAGAAAGTTCAGGACAATAATGAAAATGAAAAGTGGAACAGGGAGATGTGCTAGTAAGGACTAGGTGAGCTGGTGCAGAGGAGTCAGGCTCAGGACAAAGCCGCCCGTAGTGGTCTGGGTTTAGCTGGTGCAGGAGAGTGACAGCAGACTTAGTGGTCTGGGTTTAGTTGCAGAAATTCAGGGACAGCAGGGTGGCAGGTAGCATCAAGTGGTTAACATGTCGTAGAGGTTAAATAATGAAAATGAAAAGTGGTTAGCGTGCTAGAGGCAGGGAGTCGTAGCCTAGTGGTTGGCGGAAGTGAGACAATTACGGGGGGCAGGTAGCCTAGTGGTTAGAGTGTAGAGGGGGGATAGCCTAGTGGTTAGAGTGTAGTGAGGGGGCAGGTAGCCTAGTGGTTAGAGTGTAGAGGGGGGATAGCCTAGTGGTTAGAGTGTAGAGGGGTAGGTAGCCTAGTGGTTAGAGTGTAGAGGCGGGGGCAGGTAGCCTAGTGGTTGAGTGTAGAGGGGGGATAGCCTAGTGGTTAGAGTGTAGAGGGGGCAGGTAGCCTAGTGGTTAGAGTGTAGCGGGGGCAGGTAGCCTAATGGTTAGAGTGTAGAGGGGGCAGGTAGCCTAGTGGTTAGAGTGTGTAGAGTTGGCAGGTAGCCTAGTGGTTAGAGTGGGGGGGCCAGGTAGCTCAGTGGTTAGAGTGTAGGGGCAGCAGGTAGCCTAGTGGTTAGAGTGTAGGGGGGCCAGGTAGCCTAGTGGTTAGAGTGTAGGGGGCCAGGTAGCCTAGTGGTTAGAGTGTAGGGGCAGCAGGTAGCCTAGTGGTTAGAGTGTAGGGGCAGGTAGCCTAGTGGTTAGAGTGTAGGGGGGCAGGTAGCCTTGTGGTTAGAGTGTAGGGGGACAGGTAGCCTAGTGGTTAGAGTGTAGGGGCAGCAGGTAGCCTAGTGGTTAGAGTGTAGGGGGCAGGCAGCCTAGTGGTTAGAGTGCAGAGGGGGCAGGTAGCCAGTGGTTAGAGTGTAGGGGCGGTAGGGTAGCCTAGTGGTTAGAGTGTAGAGGGGCAGGTAGCCTAGTGGTTAGAGTATAGAGGAGGCAGGTAGCCTAGTGGTTAGAGTGTAGAGGTGGCAGGGTAGCCTAGTGGTCAGAGGGGGAGAGTGTTGGGCCAGTAACCGAAAAAGGTTGCTGGATTGAATCCCTGAGCTGACAAGATACAAATCTGTCATTCTGCCGCTGAACAAGTTAGTCAACCCACTGTTCCCTGGGCGCTGAAGATGTGGATGTTGATTAAGGCAGCCCCCCCCGCACCTGTTGTCCATCTGACTAGGTGTGTTGCTCCTCTAACCAGACTGGAATACATCCCAAAATGGTTTCATTTAGATATATTTTAATTTAATTCATAGGGAAATTTGGAGAGGTTGCTCTTTATCCTTCCATCCTTCTCTGTCAAACCCTCAAAGCAGAAATTTGGATATGAGGAATTGTTTCTGGATACGTATATTAAGATTTGTTTAGGAAGCATCTACAGGGTTCATTCAGGATGTGTGTTGTTGACCACCTTGGTGGTATCTGTCTCTATTGTTACAACAAGCTGCTGAAGGCAGGGAGCTGGAACATGACTTCTCCATGAGCACATGGATGTGATATGTTTACCAGTCTCATATAAAATGAATGTGGACAGCGACAAATGAATGGAGACAAGACATTGAATATCCCTTGAACACGGTGAGGTTATTAATGACACTGTGGAAGCCTATACAACACCCCTAATCAGCCGCGATCCCAAATACTACAAACCCCAATAGGAAAAACAACATATAAACCCATGTCACACCCTGGCCTACCTAAACATATAACAAAAACACAAAATACAATGACCAAGGCGTGACATAAATCTTTAAATCTGCTTGAAAAATATATGACAAGACCTGCAATGTGGTATTTGGTATTTTATTAGATCCCCATTAGCTGTTGCAAAAGCAGCAGCTGCTCTTTCTGGGGTCCACACAGAACACAGAGCACAGAACACGAAACATAATACAGAACATCAATAGACAAGAACAGCTCAAGGACAGAACTACATACATTTTGAAAGGCACACATAGCCTAGATAACAATACATACACACAAATTATTTAGGTCAAATAGCAGTGAGGTGTCGATTTATCTGTTTTTTAAAAAAAACCAGGTTTGCTGTTTATTTGAGCAATATGAGATGGTAGGAAGTTCCATGCAATAGTAACGGGGTTCTTCCGTCGAAGGACCAATAAGCAGCGTGGTTGAAGTTCATTATTTTTTAATAAGAAAAACTGTACATGAACAAACTACAAAACAATAAATGTGAAAACCCGAAACCAGTCCCGTGTGGTACAAACACTGACACAGGAGACATCACCCACATAACCAACACCAGTCCTGTGTGGTACAAACACTGACACAGGAGACATCACCCACAACCCAACACCAGTCCTGTGTGGTACAAACACTGACACAGGAGACATCACAATAACCCAACACCAGTCCTGTGGTACAAACACTGACACAGGAGACAATCAACATAACCAACACCAGTCCTGTGTGGTACAAACACTGACACAGGAGACAATCACCCACATAACCCAACACCAGTCCTGTGTGGTACAAACACTGACACAGGAGACAATCACCCACAAAACCCAACACCAGTCCTGTGTGGTACAAACACTGACACAGGAGACAAGTCCTGTGTGGTACACACTGACACAAATCACCCAACACCAAACCAGTCCTGTGTGGTACAAACACTGACACAGGAGACAATCACCCACAAACCCCAACACCAGTCCTGTGTGGTACAAAACTGACACAGGAGACATCACCCACATAACCCAACACCAGTCCTGTGTGGTACAAACACTGACACAGGAGACATCACCCACATAACCAACACCAGTCCTGTGTGGTACAAACACTGACACAGGAGACAAATCACCCACAAACCCCAACACCAGTCCTGTGTGGTACAAACACTGACACAGGAGACAATCACCCACAAACCCAACACCAGTCCTGTGTGGTACAAACACTGACACAGGGAGACAATCACCCACAAACCCAACACCAGTCCCGTGTGGTACAAACACTGACACAGGAGACAATCACCCACAAAACCCAACACCAGTCCCGTGTGGTACAAACACTGACACAGGAGACAATCACCCACAAACCCAACACCAGTCCCGTGTGGTACAAACACTGACACAGAGACAATCACCCACAAACCCAACACCAGTCCCGTGTGGTACAAACACTGACACAGGAGACAATCACCCACATAACCAACACCAGTCCCGTGTGGTACAAACACTGACACAGGAGACATCACCCACAAAACCCAACACCAGTCCTGTGTGGTACAAACACTGACACAGGAGACAATCACCCACAAAACCCAACACCAGTCCTGTGTGGTACAAACACTGACACAGGAGACAATCACCCACAAAACCCAACACCAGTCCCGTGTGGTACAAACACTGACACAGGAGACAATCACCCACAAAACCCAACACCAGTCCCGTGTGGTACAAACACTGACACAGGAGACAATCACCCACAAAACCCAACACCAGTCCCGTGTGGTACAAACACTGACACAGGAGACAATCACCCACATAACCCAACACCAGTCCTGTGTGGTACAAACACTGACACAGGAGACAATCACACACAAAACCCAACACCAGTCCTGTGTGGTACAAACACTGACACAGGAGACAATCACACACAAAACCCAAACCAGTCCTGTGGTACAAACACTGACACAGGAGACAATCACCCACAAACCCAACACCAGTCCCGTGTGGTACAAACACTGACACAGGAGACAATCACCCACAAAACCCAACACCAGTCCCGTGTGGTACAAACACTGACACAGGAGACAATCACCCACATAACCCAACACCAGTCCCCGTGTGGTACAAACACTGACACAGGAGACAATCACCCACATAACCCAACACCAGTCCTGTGTGGTACAAACACTGACACAGGAGACAATCACCCACAAACCCAACACCAGTCCCGTGTGGTACAAACACTGACACAGGAGACATCACCCACATAACCCACAGTCCTGTGTGGTACAAACACTGACACAGGAGACATCAACATAACCAATACCAGTCCTGTGTGGCAAACACTGACACAGGAGACAATCACCCACAAAACCCAACACCAGTCCTGTGTGGTACAAACACTGACACAGGAGACATCACCCACATAACCCAACACCAGTCCTGTGTGGTACAAACACTGACACACAGGAGACATCACCCACATAACCCAACACCAGTCCTGTGTGGTACAAACACTGACACAGGAGACATCACCCACATAACCCAACACCAGTCCTGTGTGGTACAAAACACTGACACAGGAGACAATCACCCACAAACCCAACACCAGTCCTGTGTGGTACAAACACTGACACAGGAGACATCACCCACATAACCCAACACCAGTCCTGTGTGGTACAACACTGACACAGGAGACATCACCCACATAACCCAACACCAGTCCTGTGTGGCATGACACAGGAGACAACCACCCACAAACCCCAACACCAGTCCTGTGTGGTACAAACACTGACACAGGAGACATCACCCACATAACCCAACACCAGTCCTGTGTGGTACAAACACTGACACAGGAGACATCACCCATAACCCCAACACCAGTCCTGTGTGGTACAAACACTGACACAGGGAGACAATCACCCACATAACCAACACCAGTCCTGGGTGTGGTACAAACACTGACACAGGAGACAATCACCCACATAACCAACACCAGTCCTGTGTGGTACAAACACTGACACAGGAGACAATCACCCACATAACCCAACACCAGTCCTGTGTGGTACAAACACTGACACAGGAGAATATCACCCACAAAACCCAACACCAGTCCTGTGTGGTACAAACACTGACACAGGAGACAATCACCCACAAAACCCAACACCAGTCCTGTGTGGTACAAACACTGACACAGGAGACAACCCACATAACCCAACACCAGTCCCGTGTGGTACAAACACTGACACAGGAGACAATCACCCACAAAACCCAACACCAGTCCCGTGTGGTACAAACACTGACACAGGAGACATCACCCACAAAACCCAACACCAGTCCTGTGTGTGGTACAAACACTGACACAGGAGACATCACCCACAAAACCCAACACCAGTCCTGTGTGGTACAAACACTGACACAGGAGACAATCACCCACAAAACCCAACACCAGTCCTGTGTGGTACAAACACTGACACAGGAGACATGCCAGCATAACCCAACACCAGTCCCGTGGTACAAACACTGACACAGGAGACAATCACCCACATAACCCCAACACCAGTCCGTGTGGTACAAACACTGACACAGGGGCAATCACCCACAAAACCCAACACCAGTCCTGTGTGGTACAAACACTGACACAGGAGACATCACCCACATAACCCCAACACCAGTCCCGTGTGGTACAAACACTGACACAGGGAGACACCACCCACAAACCCAACACCAGTCCCGTGTGGTACAAACACTGACACAGGAGACATCACCCACATAACCCAACACCAGTCCCGTGTGGTACAAACACTGACACAGGAGACAATCACCCACAAAACCAACACCATCCTGTGGTACAAACACTGACACAGGAGACATCACCCACAAAACCCAACACCAGTCCTGTGTGGTACAAACACTGACACAGGAGACAATCACCCACAAACCCAACACCAGTCCTGTGTGGAACAAACACGGACACAGGAGACATCACCCACATAGCCCAACACCAGTCCTGTGTGGTACAAACACTGACACAGGAGACATCACACATAACCCAACACCAGTCCTGTGTGGTACAAACACTGACACAGGAGACATCACCTTACATAACTCAAACACCAGTCTGTGGTACAAACATCAGACACAGGAGACAATCACACACAAAACCCAACACCAAACAGGCACACCTAAATATGGTTCCCAATCATAGACAATGACTAACACCTGCCTCTGATTGAGAACCATATCAGGCAAGACACAGAAACAGACAAACTAGATGCACAACATAGAATGCCCACTCAGATCACACCTGACCAAAACAAAACACAGAAAGAGACAAACTAGGCACAACATAGAATGCCCTCAGATCACACCTGACCAAAAACAAAACATAGAAACATACAAAGCAAACTATGGTCAGGGTGTAACAGCAATAAGGGCTCTATAATAATACTGTGCGTTTTCTTGAACTTGTTCTGGATTTGGGGACTGTGAAAAGACCCTGGTGGCATGTCTGGTGGGATAAGTGTGTGTGTCAGAGCTGTGTGTAAAAGTTGACTATGCAAACAATTTGGAATTTTCAACACAATTAATGTTTCTTACAAAAAAGAAGAAGTGATGCGGTAATTTCTCTCCCCAACTCCAAGAGAGACGGCAGGCATAGTATTTATATCTGCCCTATGACATTTAATTAAGAGCAAACGTGTCAGCTCTGTTCTGGGCCAGCTGCAGCTTAATAACTAGGTCTTTCCTTGCAGCGCTGGACCACATGACTGGACAATAATCAAGATTAGACTAAACTAGAGGCTGCAGAACCTGCTTTGAGGAGTGTTGTGTCAAAAAAGCAGAGCATCTTTATTACGGGACAGACCTCTCCCCATCTCTATATTACTGACAGACATCTCCCCATCTCTATATATTACAGACAGACCTCTCCCCATCTCTATATTACAGACAGACCTCTCCCCATCTCTATATTACAGACAGACCTCTCCCCATCTCTATATTACAGACAGACCTCTCCAGAATGACTCACAGCTCTTAGAGACTCACTCCAGAATGACTCACAGCTCTTAGAGACTCACTCCCAGAATGACTCAGATCTCAACCCCATGACTGATTTACAGTTCATGGGGGTTACCTAATCCCATAGGAAGTTTTGAAAGATCTGACCTTTTAACCCTCCAAAACAGCACCTATGACAATTATTAAAGGCACTTCCGGTTTGCACAGGAAGCTATAAGTAAATACATATCCTGGGGTATGCCTTTACAGAATCCTGAGTTGTAAGTGTTTATGTTAAGAACTGAACCGATTTACACAGGGGTTGAATGCAGCATTTATCACAAACTGCTGGTTGGGTACGTAAAAACACTTTTAGGGCAATTTTAACCACTTCCAGTTGCTCCAGGAAGCTTAGAATTGACACAGGTAGACCTCATAGTGGCCTGATGGATGGTCATCGAAGACAGGTTCATAAGACATTCATTATCCACATAAACCAGGTTGAATTTAGGTGCAGGCAATGTATTCCTATGGGGAGAGAAGTCATTGCAACTGTTTGATGTAAACACCTTCTTTTAACTGTTAAGGGTTAATGCTACACGGTCAGAGTTAGGCTTTGAACAGATCAAGGAGGACCTCAGGAACGTTCCTGAGGTCAAATTGTGCTTCTCACCCTAAAGGTTCTCCCACTGTCACCCAAAAGCAAATTCAATTTAGGGCCAGGATTAATTTTGGGCCTACTTTTCAAAGGTCGCTGCACTCAGAGCTAGCTGCGGTCAAGCGGGCGTCTCTGCGTTGAACTCGGCACGGCCTTGAGAATATGGATATGCCATTGCAGGCTCTGTGTGTCTTTAAGCACCGCACTTTGTCCTCCATCCTTGCTGTGTGTGTGTGTGTGTGTGTGTGTGTGTGTGTGTGTGTGTGTGTGTGTGTGTGTGTGTGTGTGTGTGTGTGTGTGTGTGTGTGTGTGTGTGTGTGTGTGTGTGTGTGTGTGTGTGTGTGTGTGTGTGTGTGTGTGTGTGTGAGCTTTTCTTTGACATCTGTTGGGAGAAATTACTGACTTACAGTTCATGGGGGTTGTCTAATCACACATATGAAGTTTTGAAAATATCTGACCTTTTTAACCCTTCGGAACAGCACCTATGACACTATTTTAAGGCACTTCTGGTTGGAAGGAAGCAGAAAGTGAACACATATCCTAGGCAATTATATAATTTTGAGTTTTAAGTCTTTACGTTAAGAACTGACTTATTTACGGAGGGTTTAGTGAGTGTGTGTTATTTCAGAAAATCACAGAAAATCACAGAAATCTCGCAGAGCTCCGAAGCACACTTTAAAAAGATCCGTATGAACACGCTGCAACTGGATCTGTAACTTAAAAAATAGATATATATTTTTGAACATCACCAATTTGACATTGTACGATTTCTCTTAAATAATGACAGATGAATGGCTGGTAAATTTTTTAAATTGACACCGGAGATTCATTTTACTTTGACGTGAAGCGGAAAAATTATTGTTTTAATGGGGTGGCAGCGTAGCCTAGTGGTTAGAGCGTTGGACTAGTAACCGGAAGGTTGCGAGTTCAAACCCCCGAGCTGACAAAGTACAAATCTGTCGTTCTGCCCCTGAACAGGCAGTTAACCCACTGTTCCCAGGCCGTCATTGAAAATAAGAATATGTTCTTAACTGACTTGCCTGCTTAAATAAAGTTAAACTAAAAAACCCAGAAATGTGGTCATAACTCAAAAACCGTTGAGGCCTAGACGCCATCTTGTTCGGGGACAACTGTCCATTATGCTAAACCTATGCTCACCAAGTTTCGTCTTCGAAATCTTTTCCGTTTAGGAGATAAGGCCACGTCGCGATTGGTGATCTTTTGTACATTTGCAATATGATTCCATTCACCCTCTTGTGGGATTTACAGAGAGAGCGGAAAAATGAATTTGAAAATGTTATAAAACGGAAACAGAAAGTCCAAGAGAGTTCGTTTGATGACTTCCTGGAAGATCCGGCCCGACGCCGTCCTCGAATTTTAGAAACGTTGTCGGACGTCTAGTAAGGAACCGTACATTTGCAATGTGGGCTTTCTCTCTAACCATATGGCAAATGTCAAAATGTTCCCTTAAGGTATGAAAACACTCTAAAGTTTCCAAAACTGTTAAAATAGTGTCTGTGAGTATAAAAGAACTGATTTGGCAGGCGAAAACCTGAGACAAATCCATTCAGGAAGTAGCTTTATGGGGGTTTTGTAGTTTTTTATTCAGTGTCATTACAGTATCCATTGACTTAGGACTCAAATTGCAGTTCCTATGCCTTCCACTAGATGTCAAAAGTCTATAGAAATTGTTTCAGGTTTGTATTCTGATAAATGAGAGAGTAGGAGCAGTCTGATTGAGTGGACCCTGCTGTGTCACAGAGAGTGTGCTTTTCTTGTTTACCTTTTATATTGACGACGTTATTGTCCGGTTGAAATATTATTGATTATTCAGGCTAAAAACAACCTGAGGATTGAATATGAACATCTATGAACTTTAGGATTTTTTTTGTCTGCCTGTTTTAACTGCGTTTGAGCCTGTGGATTACTGAAGAAAATGTGCGAACAAAACAGAGGTTTTTGGATATAAAGAGACTTTATCGAACAAAAGGAACATTTACTGAGTAAATGAATGTCTTCTGAGTGCCACCATATGAAGATCATCAAAGGTAAGGGATTAATTGTATCTCTATTTCTGAGCTCTTCTGCTTGGCTGGTTACTTTTTGTAATGATTTGTCTGCTGGGCTATGTTCTTAAATAATCGCAAGGTATGCTTTTGCCGTAAAGATTTTTTAAATCTGACACTGTGGTTGGATTCACAAGAAGTTAATCTTTAAACCTATGTAAAATGTTTTCTTTTCTGAATTTTTATAATGAGTATTTCAGAATTTCAAATCAAATCAAATTGTATTTGTCACATACACATGGTTAGCAGATGTTAATGCGCGTGTAGCGAAATGCTTGTGCTTCTAATTCCGACAATGCAGTGATAACCAACAAGTAATCTAACTAACAATTCCAAAACTACTGTCTTATACACACAAGTGTAAGGGGATAAAGAATATGTACATAAAGATATATGAATGATTGATGGTAAAGAGCGGCATAGGCAAGATACAGTAGATGGTATCGAGTACAGTATATACATATAGGATGAGTATGTAAACAAAGTGTCATAGTTAAAGTGGCTAGTGATACATGTATTACATAAAGATGCAATAGATGATATAGAGTACAGTATATACGTATACATATGAGATGAATAATGTAGGGTATGTAAACACTATATTAGGTAGCATTGTTTAAAGTGGCTAGTGATATATTTTACATCATTTCCCATCAATTCCCATTATTAAAGTGGCTGGAGTTGAGTCAGTGTGTTGGCAGCAGCCACTCAATGTTAGTGGTGGCTGAATTTGAATTTGGCGCTCTGCGATCTCACTGGATGTTGGCCAGGTGGGACGAGAGGTTAATGGGTCAAATAGCCAACCAATCGGCCTGTTATCAACCATTATTAAACTTCTGGGAAAAATAGTGTTTGATCAGATACAATGCTATTTCACAGTAAACAAATTGACACCAGACTTTCAGCACGCTTATAGGGAAGGACATTCAAGAAGCACAGCACTTACAGAAATGACTGATGATTGGCTGAGAGAAATTAAAAGGTCAAAGTAGAAGAGAATGCACCAAGTTGTCTGTTTAAAACTTGTTAGGGATATATATATATATATATATATATATATATATCCCTAATACAGTGTTGTAACGATGTACAAATAGTTAAAGTACAAAAGGGAAAATAAATCAACATAAATATGGATTGTATTTACTATGGTGTTTGTTCTTTACTGGTTGCCCTTTTCCTGTGGCAACAGGTCACAAAACTTGTTGCTGTGATGGCACACTCATATTTCACCCAGTAGATATGGGAGTTTCAAATTATTTGTGGGTCTGTGTAATCTGAGGGAAATATGTGTCTCTAATATGGTCATACATTGGGCAGGAGGTTAGGAAGTGCAGTGAGCAGTGAGTGGGCAGTGAGCACATAGTCTGCCTTCTCTTGAGAGCTAGGTCTGCCTTCTGTAGTCTTTCTCAATAGCAGGGCTATACCATTCTAGCTAGCTCTACTTTCCAATGTGTCAAATAATTCTCTTTTTGTTTTCTCATGATTTGGTTGGGTCTAATTGTGTTGCTGTCCTCTCTCTCTCTTTATCTCTCTATATATATTCCCATTAAAACCATGATTCCTCTGTTTCTAAGTAGGTCACAACACCTCCGCCTCTCCCTCCCTCCGTCTCTTTCACTTCTCTCCCCAGTCTTCTATCTTCTCCCTCCCTCTCTCCTTTGCGTTTCCAGTCTATTCTCTTCGCTTCTCTACCCCCCCTTACCCAATTTTCTCTCCTCTTTACTTTTCTCCATCTCTCTCACTCTGTTGCAGCATCTTCATTATCATCTCTCTTCCCTTGTCGTCATCCCTCCCTCCGCCTCGACACCAACTCAACCCAATCCCTTCCCATCCTTCCTCTGACTCCAACCCAATCCCTTCCCATCCTTCCCCTGACTCCAACCCAATCCCTTCCCATCAGTCCTCTGACTCCAACCCAATCCCTTCCCATCCTTACCCTGACTCCAACCCAATCCCTTCCCATCCTTCCCCTGACTCCAACCCAATCCCTTCCCATCCTTCCTCTGACTCCAATCCAATCCCTTCCCATCCTTCCTCTGACTCCAACCCAATCCCTTCCCATCCTTCCTCTGACTCCAACCCAATCCATTCCCATCCTTCCTCTGACTCCAACCCAATCCCTTCCCATCCTTCCTCTGACTCCAACCCAATCCATTCCCATCCTTCCTCTGACTCCAACCCAATCCCTTCCCATCCTTCCTCTGACTCCAACCCAATCCCTTCCCATCATTCCCCTGTCATCATCCCTCCATTCCATCCTTCCTCTGACTCCAACCCAATCCCTTCCCATCCTTCCCCCGACTCCAACCCAATCCCTTCCCATCCTTCCTCTGCCTCCAACCCAATCCCTTCCCATCCTTCCTCTGACTCCAACCCAATCCCTTCCCATCCTTCCTCTGACTCCAACCCAATCCCTTCCCATCCTTCCTCTGACTCCAACCCAATCCCTTCCCATCCTTCTCCTGACTCCAACCCAATCCCTTCCCATCCTTCCTCTGACTCCAACCCAATCCCTTCCCATCCTTCCTCTGACTCCAACCCAATCCCTTCCCATCCTTCCTCTGACTCCAACCCAATCCCTTCCCATCCTTCCTCTGACTCCAACCCAATCCCTTCCCATCCTTCTCCTGACTCCAACCCAATCCCTTCCCATCCTTCCTCTGACTCCAACCCAATCCCTTCCCATCCTTCCTCTGACTCCAACCCAATCCCTTCCCATCCTTCCTCTGACTCCAACCCAATCCCTTCCCATCCTTCCTCTGACTCCAACCCAATCCCTTCCCATCCTTCCTCTGACTCCAACCCAATCCCTTCCCATCCTTCCTCTGACTCCAACCCAATCCCTTCCCATCCTTCCTCTGACTCCAACCCAATCCCTTCCCATCCTTCTCCTGACATCACCCTCCATCCCATCCTTCCCCTGACTCCAACCCAATCCCTTCCCATCCTTCCCCTGACTCCAACCCAATCCATTCCCATCCTTCCCCTGACTCCAACCCAATCCATTCCCATCCTTCCCCTGACTCCAACCCAATCCCTTCCCATCCTTCCCCTGACTCCAACCCAATCCATTCCCATCCTTCCTCTGTTGTCACCCCTTTATAAAATACTTCATTAAAAATCCTACAATGTGATTTTCTGGATTTTATTTTCTCATTTTGTCTGTCATAGTTGAAGTGTACCTGATGATGAAAATTACAGGCCTCTCTCATCTTTTTAAGTGGGAGAACTTGCACAATTGGTGGCTGACTCAATACTTTTTTGCCCCACTGTATATGTGGTAGTGGTGGAGTAGGGGCCTGAGGGCACACAGTGTGTGTGTGTGTTGTGAAATCTGTGAATGTATTGTAAATGTTTTTTAAAATTGTATAAACTGCCTTAATTCTGCTGGACCCCGGGAAAAGTAGCTGCTGCCTTGGCAGGAACTAATGGGGATCCATAATAAACCCCAGGAAGAGTAGCTGCTGCCTTGGCATGGACTCGAAGTTAAGGAATCGAACCTAAGGACTTGAAGCGAGGCGACCATCTCTGTCGGCGCCATCTTGCATTTTGACCTCCCTGAATTTCCTGAGTCAGCGCAGGGGTCTGCACCAGAACACCAGAGAAGAAGAAGAAGAGAGACAAGGTGAAGCAGAAGAAGAAGGTTCTAGTCAGACGCAGGCAGTGTGTCAGCCATCCGTCAGTTCTGAGTATACAGTCCCCCTTGAATTTTTCCACCATTTTGTTGTTACAACCTGAATTGAAAATGTATTGAATTTAGATTTTTGTGTTACTGACCTACACCCCATAATGTCAAAGTTGAATTGTGCTTTTTCAACATTTTTACATATTAATTAATAATTAATTAATTAATTATTAATAACATTTGAACCTGAAATGTCTTGAGTTAATAAGTATTCAACTCCTTTGTCATGGCAAAGCCTAAATAAGTTCAGGTGTAAAAATCTGTTTACCAAGTCACATAATAACTCAAATCAAATCAAATCAAATCAAATTTTATTTGTCACATACACATGGTTAGCAGATGTTAATGCGAGTGTAGCGAAATGCTTGTGCTTCTAGTTCCGACAATGCAGTGATAACCAACAAGTAATCTAACTAACAATTCCAAAACTACTGTCTTATACACAGTGTAAGGGGATAAGGAACATGTACATAAGGATATATGAATGAGTGATGGTACAGAGCAGCATACAGTAGATGGTATCGAGTACAGTATATACATATGAGACGAGTGTGTAGACAAAGTAAACAAAGTGGCATAGTTAAAGTGGCTAGTGATACATGTGTTACATAAGGATGCAGTCGATGTTGTAGAGTACAGTATATACATATGCATATGAGATGAATAATGTAGGGTAAGTAACATTATATAAGGTAGCATTGTTTAAAGTGGCTAGTGATATATTTACATAATTTCCCATCAATTCCCATTATTAAAATGGCTGGAGTTGGGTCAGTGTCAATGTCAGTGTGTTGGCAGCAGCCACTCAATGTTAGTGGTGGCTGTTTAACAGTCTGATGGCCTTGAGATAGAAGCTGTTTTTCAGTCTCTCGGTCCCAGCTTTGATGCACCTGTACTGACCTCGCCTTCTGGATGATAGCGGGGTGAACAGGCAGTGGTTCGGGTGGTTGATGTCCTTGATGATCTTTATGGCCTTCCTGTAACAACGGGTGGTGTAGGTGTCCTGGAGGGCAGGTAGTTTGCCCCCGGTGATGCGTTGTGCAGTCCTCACTACCCTCTGGAGAGCCTTACGGTTGAGGGCGGAGCAGTTGCCGTACCAGGCGGTGATACAGCCCGCCAGGATGCTCTCGATTGTGCATCTGTAGAAGTTTGTGAGTGCTTTTGGTGACAAGCCAAATTTCTTCAGCCTCCTGAGGTTGAATAGGCGCTGCTGCGCCTTCTTCACGACGCTGTCAGTGTGAGTGGACCAATTCAGTTTGTCTGTGATGTGTATGCCGAGGAACTTAAAACTAGCTACCCTCTCCACTACTGTTCCATCGATGTGGATAGGGGGGTGTTCCCTCTGCTGTTTCCTGAAGTCCACAATCATCTCCTTAGTTTTGTTGACGTTGAGTGTGAGGTTATTTTCCTGACACCACACTCCAAGGGCCCTCACCTCCTCCCTGTAGGCCGTCTCGTCGTTGTTGGTAATCAAGCCTACCACTGTTGTGTCGTCCGCAAACTTGATGATTGAGTTGGAGGCGTGCGTGGCCACGCAGTCGTGGGTGAACAGGGAGTACAGGAGAGGGCTCAGAATGCACCCTTGTGGGGCCCCCGTGTTGAGGATCAGCGGGGAGGAGATGTTGTTGCCTACCCTCACCACCTGCGTGAAATAACAGTGGTTACATGATACAATTATCTGTTGAGCAGTTTCAACCACAAAGACCAGGGAGGTTTTCCAATGGCCTCGCAAAGAAGGGCACCTATTGGTAGATAATAAATAAAAGCAGACATTGACTATCCCTTTGAGCATGGTGAAGCTATTAATTACACTTTGGATGGTGTATCAATACACCCAGTCACTACAAAGATAACCAGGTAGGCTAGTTGAGAACACCTGTATTTAACCAGGTAGGCTAGTTGAGTACACCTTTATTTAACCAGGTAGGCTAGTTGAGAACACCTTTATTTAACCAGGTAGGCTAGTTGAGAACACCTGTATTTAACCAGGTAGGCTAGTTGAGAACACCTTTATTTAACCAGGTAGGCTAGTTGAGAACACCTTTATTTAACCAGGTAGGCTAGTTGAGAACACCTTTATTTAACCAGGTAGGCAAGTTGAGAACACCTTTATTTAACCAGGTAGGCAAGTTGAGAACACCTTTATTTAACCAGGTAGGCAAGTTGAGAACACCTTTATTTAACCAGGTAGGCTAGTTGAGAACACCTTTATTTAACCAGGTAGGCTAGTTGAGAACACCTTTATTTAACCAGGTAGGCTAGTGGAGAACACCTTTATTTAACCAGGTAGGCTAGTTGAGAACACCTTTATTTAACCAGGTAGGCTAGTTGAGAACACCTTTATTTAACCAGGTAGGCTAGTTGAGAACACCTTTATTTAACCAGGTAGGCAAGTTGAGAACACCTTTATTTAACCAGGTAGGCTAGTTGAGAACACCTTTATTTAACCAGGTAGGCTAGTGGAGAACACCTTTATTTAACCAGGTAGGCTAGTTGAGAACACCTTTATTTAACCAGGTAGGCTAGTTGAGAACACCTGTATTTAACCAGGTAGGCTAGTTGAGAACACCTGTATTTAACCAGGTAGGCTAGTTGAGAACACCTTTATTTAACCATGTAGGCTAGTTGAGAACACCTTTATTTAACCAGGTAGGCTAGTTGAGAAAACCTTTATTTAACCAGGTAGGTAAGTTGAGAACACCTTTATTTAACCAGGTAGGCTAGTTGAGAACACCTTTATTTAACCAGTGAGGCCAGTTGAGAACACCTTTATTTAACCAGGTAGGCTAGTTGAGAACACCTTTATTTAACCATGTAGGCTAGTTGAGAACACCTTTATTTAACCATGTAGGCTAGTTGAGAACACCTGTATTTAACCAGGTAGGCTAGTTGAGAAAACCTTTATTTAACCAGGTAGGTAAGTTGAGAACACCTTTATTTAACCAGCTAGGCTAGTTGAGAACACCTTTATTTAACCAGTGAGGCCAGTTGAGAACACCTTTATTTAACCAGGTAGGCTAGTTGAGAACACCTTTATTTAACCATGTAGGCTAGTTGAGAACACCTTTATTTAACCATGTAGGCTAGTTGAGAACACCTGTATTTAACCAGGTAGGCTAGTTGAGAACACCTTTATTTAACCATGTAGGCTAGTTGAGAACACCTGTATTTAACCAGGTAGGCTAGTTGAGAACACCTTTATTTAACCATGTAGGCTAGTTGAGAACACCTTTATTTAACCAGGTAGGCTAGTTGAGAAAACCTTTATTTAACCAGGTAGGTAAGTTGAGAACACCTTTATTTAACCAGGTAGGCTAGTTGAGAACACCTTTATTTAACCAGTGAGGCCA
>NW_025749324.1:0-25722 GCF_021184085.1 Oncorhynchus gorbuscha
TTTAGCTGTGCTAACATAATTTGAAAAGGGTTTTCTAAAGATCATTTTAAAATGATGAACTTGGATTAGCTAACACAACGTGCCATTGGAACACAGGAGTGATGGTTGCTGATAATAGTCCTCTGTGCGCCTATGTAGATATTCCATATAAAATCAGCCGTTTCCAAATACAATAGTCATTTACAACATTAACAATGTCTACACTGTATTTCTGATCAATTTGAAGTTATTTTAATGGATTTTCTTTGTGTTTGTCATGTTTTGTCATTGATTATCATGTCTTGTCCCTGTGCTTCCCCTTCTATTCGTTTCCCTCTGCTGGTCTTATTAGGTTCTTTCCCTCTTTCTATCCCTCTCTCTCCCCCTCCTCTCTCTCACTCTCTCAGCTCTCTCTTCTCTCTATCGTTCCGTTCCTGCTCCCAGCTGTTCCTATTCCCCTAATCAATCATTTAGTCTTCCCACACCTGTTCCCGATCCTTTTCCCTGATTAGAGTCCCTATGCTGCGTGGTGAGCAGGTGTCTGAGTCTGCTAGGTTCAAGTGCCTTCCCGAGGCAACCTGCAGTTCTTGATCAAGTCTCCAGTCTGTTCTCGTCTTTACGGTGGGTTATGCCTTTTTGTTTTTTTTTGTAAAGTATCTTTACTGGATTAAAAACTCTGTTTTCGCCAGAGTCGCTTTTGGGTCCTCATTCACCTGCATAACAGAAGGATCCGACCAAGGAATGGACAGCGACTACAGATGCTCGTAACACTGCCGTCGAGATCCAAGGAGCCATGCTCGGCAGACACGAGCAGGAATTGTCTGCTGCTCGCCATGCCGTGGAGAACCTGGCCGCTCAGGTTTCCGACCTCTCTGGACAGTTCCAGAGTCTTCGTCTCGTGCCACCTGTTACTTCCCTGGCCTGCCGAGCCTCCGGAACCTAGGGTTAATAACCCACCTTGCTACTCCGGGCAGCCCACGGAGTCTCGCTCCTTTCTCACCCAGTGTGATATTGTGTTCTCTCTCCAACCCAACACATACTCTAGCGAGAGAGCTCGGGTTGCTTCGTCATTTCACTCCTTACTGGCCGGGCTCGAGAGTGGGGCACAGCTATCTGGGAGGCAAGGGCTGATTGTTCTAACAATTACCAGAACTTTAAAGAGGAGATGATTCGGGTTTTTGACCGTTCAGTTTTTGGTGGGGGAGGCTTCTAGGGCCCTGGCTTCCCTATGCCAAGGTGATCGATCCATAGCAGATTACTCTATAGAGTTTCGCACTCTTGCTGCCTCTAGTGACTGGAACGAGCCGGCGCTGCTCGCTCGTTTTCTGGAGGGACTCACGCAGTGGTCAAAGATGAGATTCTCTCTCGGGAGGTTCCTTCCAGTGTGGACTCTTTGATTGCTCTCGCCATCCGCATAGAACGACGGGTAGATCTTCGTCACCAAGCTCGTGGAAGAGAGCTCGCGTCAACGGTGTTTCCTGCTCCGCATCGCAACCATCTCCCTCCTCTGGCTCAGAGACTGAGCCCATGCAGCTGGGAGGTATTCGCATCTCGACCAAGGAGAGGGACGGAGGATCACCAACCGCCTGTGCCTCTGTGCAGTTTGATGGACATTTTGTCAATTCATGTCCAGTAAAAGGCCAGAGCTCATCAGTAAGCGGAGGGCTACTGGTGAGCGCTACTACTCAGGTCTCTTCATCTAGATCCTGTACTACTATGTCGGTCCATCTACGCTGGACCGGTTCGATCACTACATGCAGTGCCTTGATTGACTCTGGGGCTGAGGGTTGTTTCATGGACAAAGCATGGGCTCGGAAACATGACATTCCTTTCAGACAGTTAGACAAGCCTACGCCCATGTTTGCCTTAGATGGTAGTCATCTTCCCAGTATCAGATTTGAGACACTACCTTTAACTCTCACAGTATCTGGTAACCACAGTGAGACTATTTCTTTTTGATTTTCGTTCACCTTTTACACCTGTTGTTTTGGGTCATCCCTGGCTAGTATGTCATAATCCTTCTATTAATTGGTCTAGTAATTCTATCCTATCCTGGAACGTTTCTTGTCATGTGAAGTGTTTTTAATGTCTGCCATCCTCCCATTTCTTCTGTCCCCACTTCTCAGGAGGAACCTGGCGATTTGACAGGAGTGCAGGGAGGAATATCATGATCTGCGCACGGTCTTCAGTCGGTCCCGGCCAACTCCCTTCTCCTCACCGGTCGTATGATTGTAGTATTGATCTCCTTCCGGGGACCACTCC
Source organism: Oncorhynchus gorbuscha (assembly GCF_021184085.1). NCBI lineage: Eukaryota > Metazoa > Chordata > Actinopteri > Salmoniformes > Salmonidae > Oncorhynchus > Oncorhynchus gorbuscha. The sequence goes on from NW_025749324.1 coordinate 2,242, forward strand.
TCCTCGGGGTAGACTATACTCTCTGTCGGCTCCCGAACGTAAGGCTCTCGAGGATTATTTATCTGTGTCTCTTGGCGCCGGTACCATAGTGCCTTCTTCCTCTCCGGCCGGGCGGGGTTCTTTTTGTTAAGAAGAAGGACGGTACTCTCGCCCTGCGTGGATTATCGAGGGCTGAATGACATAACGGTTAAGAATCGTTATCCGCTTCCCCTTATGTCATCAGCCTTCGAGATTCTGCAAGGGAGCCAGGTCTTTACTAAGTTGGACCTTCGTAACGCTTACCATCTCGTGCGCATCAGAGAGGGGGCGAGTGGAAAACAGCGTTTAACACTCCCGTTAGGGCATTTTGAGTACCGGGTTCTGCCGTTTGGTCTGCATCGTAGCTGTTTTTCAGGCATTAGTTAATGATGTTCTGAGAGACATGCTGAACATCTTTGTTTTTGTCTATCTTGTGATATCCTGATTTTTTTCACCGTCACTCGAGATTCATGTTTCAGCACGTTCGGCGTGTTCTACAGCATGCCACACAGAGAATTGTCTCTACGTAAAGGCTGAGAAGTGCTCTTTTCATGTCTCCTCCGTTACTTTCTCGGTTCCGTTATTTCCGCTGAAGGCATTCAGATGGATTCGCTAAGGTCCAAGCTGTCAGTGATTGGCCCGTTCCAGGTCACGTGTCGAGTTGCAGCGCTTTTTAGGTTTCGCTAATTTCTATCGGCGTTTCATTCGTAATTTCGGTCAAGTTGCTGCCCCTCTCACAGCTCTTACTTCTGTCAAGACGTGTTTTAAGTGGTCGGTTCCGCCCAGGGAAGCTTTGATCTTCTAAAAGAGCGTTTTACGTCCGCTCCTATCCTCGTTACTCCTGACGTCACTAGACAATTCATTGTCGAGGTTGACGCTTCAGAGGTGGCGTGGGAGCCATTCTATCCCAGCGCTTCCAGTCTGCCCCGATAAGGTTCATCCTTGCGCTTATTTTCTCATCGCCTGTCGCCATCTGAGCGCAACTATGATGTGGGTAACCGTGAACTGCTCGCCATCAAGCTTAGCCCTAGGCGAATGGCGACAGTGGTTGGAGGGGCGACCGTTCCTTTTGTCGTTTGGACAGACCATAAGAACCTTGAGTACATCCGTTCTGCCAAGCGACTTAATGCCCGTCAAGCTGGTTGGGCGTTGTTTTTCGCTCGTTTCGAGTTTGTGATTTCTTACCGTCCGGGTAGCAAAAACACCAAGCCTGATGCCTTATCCCGTCTGTTTAGTTCTTCTGTGGCTTCTACTGATCCCGAGGGGATTCTTCCTTATGGGGCGTGTTGTCGGGTTAACAGTCTGGGGAATTGAAAGACAGGTTAAGCAAGCACTCACGCACACTGCGTCGCCGACGCGCTTGTCCCTAGTAACCTCCTTTTGTTCCTGTTTCCACTCGTCTGGCTGTTCTTCAGTGGGCTCACTCTGCCAAGTTAGCTGGTCATCCGGTGTTGGGCACTCTTGCGTCTATGCGCCAGCGCTTTTGGTGGCCGACTCAGGAGCGTGACACGCGCCGTTTCGTGGCTGCTTGTTCGGACTGCGCGCAGACTAAGTCGAGGTAACTCTCCTCCTGCCAGGTCGTCTCAGACCGCTCCCCATTCCTTCTCGACCATGGTCTCACATCGCCTAGACTTCATTACGGTCTCCCTTTGTCTGCGGGAAGACTGTGATTCTTACGGTTGTCGATAGGTTCTCTAAGGCGGCACATTTCATTCCCCTCGCTAAACTTCCTTCCGCTAAGGAGACGGCACAAATCATCATCGAGAATGTGTTCAGAATTCATGGCCTCCCGTTAGACGCCGTTTCAGACAGAGGCCCGCAATTCACGTCACAGTTTTGGAGGGAGTTCTGTCGTTTGATTGGTGCGTCCGTCAGTCTCTCTTCGGGTTTCATCCCCAGTCTAACGGTCAAGCAGAGAGGGCCAATCAGACGATTGGTCGCATACTACGCAGCCTTTCTTTCAGAAACCCTGCGTCTTGGGCAGAACAGCTCCCTGGGCAGAATACGCTCACAACTCGCTTCCTTCGTCTGCTACCGGGTTATCTCCGTTTCAGAGTAGTCTGGGTTACCAGCCTCCTCTGTTCTCATCCCAGCACCCGAGTCAGCGTTCCCTCCGCTCAAGCGTTTGTCCAACGTTGTGAGCGCACCTGGAGGAGGGTGAGGTCTGCACTTTGCCGTTACAGGGCACAGACTGTGAGAGCCGCCAATAAATGCAGGATTAAGAGTCCAAGGTATTGTTGCGGCCAGAGAGTGTGGCTTTCCACTCGCAACCTTCCTCTTACGACAGCTTCTCGTAAGTTGACTCCGCGGTTCATTGGTCCGTTCCGTGTCTCCCAGGTCGTCAATCCTGTCGCTGTGCGACTGCTTCTTCCGCGACATCTTCGTCGCGTCCATCCTGTCTTCCATGTCTCCTGTGTCAAGCCCTTTCGCACCCCCGTTCGTCTTCCCTCCCCCCTCCCGTCCTTGTCGAGCGCACCTATTTACAAGGTACGTAAGATCATGGACATGCGTTCTCGGGGACGGGGTCACCAATACTTAGTGGATTGGGAGGGTTACGGTCCTGAGGAGAGGAGTTGGGTTCCGTCTCGGGACGTGCTGGACCGTTCGCTTATTGATGATTTCCTCCGTTGCCGCCAGGGTTCCTCCTCGAGTGCGCCAGGAGGCGCTCGGTGAGTGGGGGGTACTGTCATGTTTTGTCATTGATTATCATGTCTTGTCCCTGTGCTTCCCCTTCTATTCGTTTCCCTCTGCTGGTCTTATTAGGTTCTTTCCCTCTTTCTATCCCTCTCTCTCCCCCTCCCTCTCTCACTCTCTCGCTCTCTCTTCTCTCTATCGTTCCGTTCCTGCTCCCAGCTGTTCCTATTCCCCTAATCAATCATTTAGTCTTCCCACACCTGTTCCCGATCCTTTTCCCTGATTAGAGTCCCTATTTCTCTCCTTGTTTTCCGTTCCTGCCCTGTCGGATCCTTGTCTATATTCACCGTGCTGTGTCTATGTATTGCCCTGTCGTGTCGTGTTTCCCTCAGATGCTGCGTGGTGAGCAGGTGTCTGAGTCTGCTAGGTTCAAGTGCCTTCCCGAGGCAACCTGCAGTTCTTGATCAAGTCTCCAGTCTGTTCTCGTCTTTACGAGTAGTATTATGCCTTTTGTTTTGTAAAGTATCTTTACTGGATTAAAAACTCTGTTTTCGCCAAGTCGCTTTTGGGTCCTCATTCACCTGCATAACAGTGTTTCTTTGAAAAACAATTCCATTTCTACGTTTCCCCAAACTTTTGAACGATGGTGTTTGTTACTATGCATTTGCATTGTAGTCGGAGTACATAGACAGGTACAGTGTCCCACTCTCCCCACCTGTGGTGTCGTTGTCTGTCTTTTCCCAGTCTAGAATGATGAAGGAGGGGCATCCCTCCACCGTTACCACGGTGAGGTTGGAGGCGGAGACTTAGGCGGGGCTGTCACGTTTGTCTCCCCGCCCTCCTCCTCTGGGAAGTAGCTGAGAGAGGTGGTGATGGAACAAGGCTCGTCTGGTTTCTTGTCCGTCTTGTAGACTACATGGGGTGCTTAGGGAACAGAGATCACATTTAAAGGATCTACTGGTTCAAATCAACCATGTAGTCATTTTCTGCCAGGGACAATAGAAGTACATGATAGTTACAATAAGTTTTTTATACTTACCAACGAAACGTTTCTTTCCCAATGCGTCCACGTCAGAGGCTGGTAGGGAGCTGAATAATGAGGAGTTCTCCCAGGTTTCAAACCAGATGTCTGTGAGAGGATGAGAAAGGACAAGGATATGCTTTAGAGCTCCACAAAACACATTTAAGGATTGTCCTCACATGGGGCACCAGTAATGTAGGTCTACTTAGGACATAATTTAGCTCTGAATTGTGATCGGTTATACCGTTGGCTGATGGTGCAGTCGTTGTTGTGTGTCTGCGGTCTTGGCAGGTTTAGTCGTCACTGACGGAAACTTCTTCAAAATGGAGGCCTTGTCCGTTTGCTTCCAAGACATTCAGCTTGTCTGTAGAGAACAGAGTTTGGAAAGCACGTTGTTTACAACAACAAAAAAAGATTGTAGTTTTTCTTGGCTTTCTCAATATTTCTATATTTGCTTAGAGGAAAAGTGCCTTTGAGGTTGTAAACATAAGCTCAGCCAAATGACAAACTTCATGATGACAAAATACTCTTTCACTAACAGCTGGTTTATAATGGAGTTTGGGAACTGGTGTACACCCCCATTTCAGGCAGTGGATGATGTATAGAAAACTGCTCAATGTTCAATTATGTGTTATTATTACAACCAACTAAACCTTACTCATATCACCAGGTTTGCCAACCAGGTTGGTCTTTTTGTTGACAGGAATGGACGGACGAGATCCTGAAAAATAGAAATCAAAGGAAACAACAGTCAATCACATAACCACTAAACATTACAATTTATGCGAGAACCATTCATTCGTCTCTCTGGTGGTGTTTTTTTGCCTTGAAGAGGTCATCTTAAATGAAAAACAGTGGAACACTCTTTCACCGCCACTTGTAGAATAACCCAAATAACTTGACCATTGTTGACACAATCGGCAATATCTAGAGAAAACATCAGGATTTCATCACGTATCTGACATGCACCATCGGTCATACACTGTTAGAGAAAAGCTTTCCAAAAAGGGTTCTTCTGCTGTCCCCATAGGAGAACCCTTTTTGCTTCCAGGTAGAACTCTTTTGAGTTCCATGTGTAAAGGAACCAAAAAGGGTTCTCCTACGAGGACAGCAGAAGAACCCTTTTAGGTTCTAGATAGCACATCATACTGATGACCATGAGCTGTGGAACATTATTTGGGCATCTTTATGCCTGGAAGGAACTATATGGACTGTATAAATAAATGGATGGTAAAACCTCATACCCTACGCCCAATGAACCTTAAAACATGAACAATCCTTTGTAATTCCTTGAGGTTTTACACATGTTCTGAAAGTTACCCAGAACTAAATGCTTAACCTGTTACCAATTAGCGCTCTGTTGCATTGAGGCCAAATTCTTCACAATCAAGGAATTGTTCCTAATCCATAAGAAAATATGCTAAATGCAAAGCCCCAGTACATAAAAGCTGGTGTAGCTCTGAAACATTTTAGCTGGTAATATAAAACAATATGGGTCCGTTACTTTCCATCAATTACATGTAAATATCCATGTTTGAAATAATGCCAGTTTGCAGTTAGCACTGCTTTATCCAACTCTACAGTTTCTAGAAAACATGGTTCTACTTCAAAAGAAAAGCTTTCCCAAAATGTTTTCATGTTGTCTTTCAGGATAGCATATTTACATTTACATTTAAGTCATTTAGCAGACGCTCTTATCATATGTTATACATTTATAAAACTGTGAGTCTACTGAAATCGGAGTAAGAATATATATTTCTCTGCAATGACAGTGTTCTACGTAATCGTAAAACAGTGCATTTTTCTAGCCACATGGAACCAGCATAAATAAAGATTACAAATGTTTCACATTGTACAGAACATGCAGTTAACCTTGATCATAGGTGACTGCATGATCAAGTGACAAGCCACCAAACACAATCATTATTGACTGCTGACTTGTTCTGCCTTTGCACTGTGACCTGTCTTCTCATGCAAAAATATTAGTCCACTAAGTCTAGTTCATACAAACACAAATCTGTAACCAAATGCAAACATTGAATTCCTGTAGCTGATGAAAAGCTGATGCCATGCTCTCCTGATTGCATGATGGGTCCTCTAAACACTGGCACCTCCACAGTGATGCACTAGCCTGTGAAGATTATTGTTCTTCTTAAGTCAATACTTGCAATCAGGCCAGAAGCATGTGGAACCTACCCAGGAAAATAGATTAAAATAACAATCAGGCCAGAAGCATGTGGAACCTACCCAGGAAAATAGATGAAAATAACAATCAGGCCAGAAGCATGTGGAACCTACCCAGGAAAATAGATGAAAATAACAATCAGGCCAGAAGCATGTGGAACCTACCCAGGAAAATAGATGAAAATAACAATCAGGCCAGAAGCATGTGGAACCTACCCAGGAAAATAGATGAAAATAACAATCAGGCCAGAAGCATGTGGAACCTACCCAGGAAAATAGATGAAAATAACAATCAGGCCAGAAGCATGTGGAACCTACCCAGGAAAATAGATGAAAATAACAAACAGGCCAGAAGCATGTGGAAGGCCAGAAGCTACCCAGGAAAATAGATGAAAATAACAATCAGGCCAGAAGCATGTGGAACCTACCCAGGAAAATAGATGAAAATAACAATCAGGCCAGGAGCATGTGGAACCTACCCAGGAAAATAGATTAAAATAACAATCAGGCCAGAAGCATGTGGAACCTACCCAGGAAAATAGATGAAAATAACATTTGAGCCGCCCTCCAAACAAAATGTCAAGTTCATTACACAGTGGCAGGGCTATTATAGAACACTTTATTTCTTAACATGTGGTAAGAGAAAGTGCAATGCTTGGTGAGAAACACGCCAAAATAAGGTTCTTAAAAATAAGCTAATGACCCTCAGACGTCATACTTTCCAAAAAAGGAAAGTATTTTCCAAAACCGGATGAACTGAAGCCTTTGGTCGAATTCTTAGTGATGGTCGTCAGTGTTTTGATCAAAACAAGACGTATTTTACATCCAACATGGCCGACTCATGCAGTCTGGGCGGAAATGATGGCGATGGAAGCTAGCGTGTGTCAGTGTGGGCAGGGCTAGCTTTGCGCAGGGTGCAGATAAGACTGTATTCATGCCATTTTACCATAGAACTGGTCCTCAATGGAAGAGAAGCCTGAACGGCCCAAAACATCAGGGTTTATGTCCTCCAACAGCGAGTTGTTTGTGTTTGCTGCAGGAAAAGTACTAAGATTAAAACCTATTCCCAAACCTATTGTGTCTTTGAGGGAAATGTGGCGTGTCCAGACACTTGAAGACATCGATGGTATCTGAACATGTCAATGATGATAGACAACTCAACCACATCTCATGCTCAATGAGGACAGTACAGGACTGACATGCATACAATCATGCGCAGGGTGAAACCCAACCATAAGCAGCTCAACATTGATTGAGGCTTCCAGTTTGCCAGTTTGTGACAGAGAAACAGCATTGGTTATGTAGCTCGGCATACAAAGAGCCTGATCTTTGAAGACCTCTGAAACTGCTTCGGTTTCATGAACTGAGTTTCCCCACCACCACAAATGGGTACTAACACATACCTCCCTAAAAAGAGCAGTGATTACTTAATACCCCTTTGATTACTCGTTGTCATAAGCTTTTGAAGCCTGCAACAGCATTGAATCTGCAGAAGCTTCCATTAACACCAAGACCCTTGGACAACGTATGGATAGACAGACTGATGGGCTGATGAATGGATGGATGGTTAGACAGACACATTATTGACAAACAAAATGAATGGGTGAAGGACACCGATATTGGTTGATGATGCCGCCACAACGCCAACAAACTGTATGGGTTAATGGATGAGAGACACAGAGGAGAAATATCAGCTCTTTTTACCCATTCTCAGTCTGTTCCAAACGACTGGTTTGGGGAGGCCGGTTCCTTTGTGATGCTTACCATTGGCTGTGGAGAAGAAGAGTGACTGTTATGGAAATAGCAGCTAGTATTGTTAGCTCAGACTTAATTCTTCAGGAAAAAATAGATTAAAGATGAATCTCCCAACAGGCCTTGTGAGGAGGAAAATAAATAGGAAAAGGAGGAGATGGACCAGCGGAGAGTCCTGTCAGAGCTTCAGCCTCAAGTGAACAACGTGTTTCCCCAAAGACAGTGGAAAGCTCTGTCTTAACATGGCTGACCCGTGCTGCGACCAGAATCTACAACATGCTGACCGTATCTGACAGATCTTCAAAAAGTAGTAGTGATTTCTTCAGATGGTGCGAGAGTCGAGAGATGGATAGATTGGACAGCCAGGACAAATCTTGCCCACGGAGATGACAAGCTACGTTGAAGCATGACCGATCACGCTCTCCACATGTTGTGCAAGGTGAAATTAGGCACTTGATGCCAAACCAACTCTGCAATCTTTGCCTGACCTCAATCTCTGCCCATATATGACAACATGTGTGGTTGGTTTGGAGGAAGTACTGCATGCACACTTGTTACACAGGGTTTGTGGGGGTAGAGGGGATTTCAAGAAAACCACAAGGAGATGACATAGTAGGAGGAAGAGGAGGATGAGGAGGAAGATGAAGTGGAGGAGAAGAAAAGGGGAGAGAGAGATTCCATTACCCCTGGTGTCCTGGAGGTCTGTGATGAGTTATTAGCCCTACGAAGAAGAGATGAAGAAGAGGAAGAGGAGGAGGATGGGGTATCTTGTCTTGAGCCATCAGTGAAGGGAAAGAGAGGGTTTGTGGCAGCAGGAGACTTCATGGTCCTGCCTATCAGTGTGATGGCCGGGCCATGGGGTTTCAAATTTCTCTGGCTGCCTTGACCTAGAAAACCACAAAAACAATTGTAGAACCTGTTACAATGTGTAGTCTCAATGTTAAAGACAATGCTGTTGTGCCATTCAGGTGTGCTGGGAGCCACGGCCCTTAGGAGTGGAATAGTGGGGTTAGTGAGGATGATTCAATCAATGATCTCTCAAATAAATCTGCAGCATTCAATAGTGTAGTTTGATTGAAGGCATCTACTGTAGTTCCCTAACATGAGCTCTTAACTCATGTTAGCCTTGTTGTTATAAGTGTTGCATGTTTTTGTGTACTTTTCATTAATTTTGTGACGTAAACAATATTTACTGTAGGATCTTTCAAGCATTTTTCATGACTGTCAGATTGTGTATGTCATGCAGATATGGATAATGCAGTAATGTGGTTGATAATGTGGTGGATGGTGCAATAACGGGCATTCAGTCCAACTCCTGATCATGACCTGTGGACCAATGAGTGTGCATTAAAGCTGGACAACAACACTGAAGCTGTGGACCAATGAGTGTGCATTAAAGCTGGACAACAACACTGAAGCTGTGGACCAATGAGTGTGCATTAAAGCAGGACAACAACACTGAAGCTGTGGACCAATGAGTGTGCATTAAAGCTGGACAACAACACTGAAGCTGTGGACCAATGAGTGTGCATTAAAGCAGGACAACAACACTGAAGCTGTGGACCAATGAGTGTGCATTAAAGCTGGACAACAACACTGAAGCTGTGGACCAATGAGTGTGCATTAAAGCTGGACAACAACACTGAAGCTGTGTACCAATGAGTGTACATTAAAGCTGGACAACAACACTGAAGCTGTGTACCAATGAGTGTGTATTAAAGCTGGACAACAACACTGAAGCTGTGACCCCATGAGTGTGCATTAAAGCTGGACAACAACACTGAAGCTGTGGACCAATGAGTCTGCATTAAAGCTGCACAACAACACTGAATTGGCTAGTAATGTTAGCTCAGACTTAATTCTTCAGGAAAGAAACAGATTTGAGATGAATCTCCCAACTGGCCTTGTGAGGAGGAAAATAAATAGAAGAAAAAAAGACAGGACAAAAACAGATGTGATTTTGTGTGGAAAGGTAGCGTGTTATACAGTAGGTGATGGACCAGCGGAGAGACCTGTCAGAGCTTCAGCCTCAAGTGAACAACGTGTTTCCCCACAGACAGTGGAAAGCTCTGTCTTAACATGGCTGACCCGTGCTGCAACCAGAATCTACGACATGCTGACCGTATCTGACAGATCTTTCTAAAAGTAGCAGTGACTTCTTCAGATGGTGCGAGAGTCGAGAGATGGATAGATTGGACAGCCATGACAGATCTTGACCGCGAAGATGACAAGCTACGTTGAAGCATGACCGATCACGCTCTCCACATGTTGCGCAGGGTGAAATTAGGCACTTGATGCCAAACCAACTCTGCAATCTTTGCCTAATCTCAATCTCTGCCCAGATATGACAACATGTGTGGTTGGTTTGGAGGAAGTACTGCATGCACACTGGTTACACAGGGTTTGTGGGGGTAGGGGAGATTTCAAGAAAACCAAAAGGAGATTACATAGTAGGAGCAAGAAGAGAGGAGCAGGAAGAAGAAGAGGAGGAGCAGGAAGAAGAAGAGGAGGAGGAGGTGAGGAAGGAAGGAAGGAAAATGGGAGGAGAGAGAGATTCCATTACCCCCTGTTGTTCCGGAGGTCTGTGATGAGTTATTAGACCTGTGAAGAGGGGATGAGGAGGAGGATGAGGAAGAAGAGGAGGAGGATGGGGTATCTTGTCTTGAGCCATCAGTGAAGGGAAAGAGAGAGTTTGTGGCAGCAGGAGACTTCATGGTCCTGCCTATCAGTGTGATGGCCGGGCCATGGGGTTTCAAATTTCTCTGGCTGCCTTGACCTAGAAAACCACAAAAACAATTGTAGAACCTGTTACAATGTGTAGTTTCAATGTTAAAGACAATGCTGTTGTGCCATTCAGGTGTGCTGAGAGCCACAGCCCTTAGGAGTGGAATAGTGGGGTTAGTGAGGATGATTCAATCAATGATCTCTCAAATAAATCTGCAGCATTCAATAGTGTAGTTTGATTGAAGGCATCTACTGTAGTTCCCTAACATGAGCTCTTAACTCATGTTAGCCTTGTTGTTATACGTGTTGCATGTTTTTTGTGTACTTTTAATTAATTTAATGACGCAAACAATATTTACTGTAGGATCTTTCAAGCATTTTTCATCCTAAAGCTTCCACAATCTTGAGGAATAGAGTCATAGATGCTGTTGGGGCTAAGCAGTGCAGCGTAACCATGACTGTCAGATTGTGTATGCCATGCAGATATGGATAATGCAGTAATGTGGTTGATAATGTGGTGGATGGTGCAATAACGGGCATTCAGTCCAACTCCTGATCATGACCTGTGGACCAATGAGTGTGCATTAAAGCTGTACAACAACACTGAAGCTGTGGACCAATGAGTGTACATTAAAGCTGGACAACAACACTGAAGCTGTGGACCAATGAGTGTACATTAAAGCTGGACAACAACACTGAAGCTGTGGACCAATGAGTGTACATTAAAGCTGGACAACAACACTGAAGCTGTGGACCAATGAGTGTACATTAAAGCTGGACAACAACACTGAAGCTGTGGACCAATGAGTGTGCATTAAAGCTGGACAACAACACTGAAGCTGTGGACCAATGAGTGTGCATTAAAGCTGGACAACAACACTGAAGCTGTGGACCAATGGGTGTGCATTAAAGCTGGACAACAACACTGAAGCTGTGGACCAATGGGTGTGCATTAAAGCTGGACAACAACACTGAAGCTGTGGACCAATGGGTGTGCATTAAAGCTGGACAACAACACTGAAGCTGTGGACCAATGGGTGTGCATTAAAGCTGGACAACAACACTGAAGCTGTGGACCAATGGGTGTGCATTAAAGCTGGAAAACAACACTGAAGCTGTGGACCAATGGGTGTGCATTAAAGCTGGACAACAACACTGAAGCTGTGGACCAATGGGTGTGCATTAAAGCTGGACAACAACACTGAAGCTGTGGACCAATGGGTGTGCATTAAAGCTGGACAACAACACTGAAGCTGTGGACCAATGGGTGTGCATTAAAGCTGGACAACAACACTGAAGCTGTGGACCAATGAGTGTACATTAAAGCTGGACAACAACACTGAAGCTGTGGACCAATGGGTGTGCATTAAAGCTGGACAACAACACTGAAACTGTGGTCTGAGATGACGTTGACACCGTGGACAGCAGACAGACAGCGGAGTGTACGTAGACCAGCCGAGGCAAAACACAGTGAGAGCATTCATACGATGAGGTCATCGTTACCCAAGTTGTTATTATTGGCTTTCTCACTGCCCAGGGCGGGGGTTAGCAGTGATGCTCCTTTCTGTGATTTGCTGAGAGCTGTGTGGGGAAAAAATGGTTTTATCTGTTTCTGGAGGGTTGGGTTACAGTGGTCTGTAGAGAAATTCAAGATAGGCAAGTAAGCTCTATCTGTTACTCGGGCAGCACTCTCAAAGACTACCCATTGAGGTAAAGGAAAGCAAAGGATTCCTGCCTCACTTGATAAAAGTTAAAATGTCCCTAATAGCTTTAGATACCAGTACGTCTTTCTGTTTCAGTAAACATCTAGGTTTTTTTCCAAAGAGAGTTAGGCATTTTAGATAACTTTTTTGAGGGGTACCAGAGTATACTCTGATGCCCTTAACATTACATTACAGACTATTTAAAAGAAGAAGAAGGTAAAAGAGAGTTGAAAGGTGGAAATTACCAGAGGAAGGGTTATGTGTCTTCACTGTGGCGCTAGTAGGTCCCCTGGGTTGGGTCTTTCCCTGTTGCTTTTCACCAGGTGGAGAGGGGTTGTTAAGGACAGGGGTGGCAGAGGAGGTACTGGGGGTTTTGGTGGGCAGGAGTTGGGGGGAGGCAGGAGGGAGGTCCACGAGATGAGAGGAAGCATTTCTAATACTGTTTCCTCCGTCTGGGTGAGAGAGAAGAGGGAGGTCAACTATGATTATGGGGACTGGAATCTATGGAGTCACATAAGGACATACCTTATGGAACATTTTGATGCCCAATTGTTGAGGTCAATATCAACAGTTCATAGACAGGCATTCAAATCCATCTCTTTGGCTCTGAGATGAATGTCTCTGAATGCCTTTCATTGACTGTGTAAGATTGTAGTTATTTATCTTTTTTAAATAGTGGTTTCAGGTTGATTTAACTTTGTCACATAATGTAGTTGTACCTCATTGAAATACACACAAAGTCTTTATATTTAGAGGGACAGAAGGGACAGAAGTATTTAGAGGGACAGAAGGGGTACAGGGCAAATTTGTGCTGCCTTTCCCGAATGGGAAATTGAAGCACGTTTTTGCATGCAGTGTTGTCATGCAGACTGTTTAAACCCAGCATTGCCACTGGCTTTAAGTGCAACAACTCTGTAAACCAATGAGATGACAGGGATGAAACATGGAGAGAGATGATTGAGACGGCTGATGTCAAGAAAGACGTCATGGTGATGGACACAAACATAAAATGATGGATTTTGATGGACACTGCTGTAGAAAGAGAGTCACAGAGGATGTGGGGATAGACATGGGAAGAACAAACAGCAAAACAATTGGAAAAGGATGGATGAATAGATCAATGGATGAGCTATGGGTGAAAGAAAGAAAGAAAGAAAGAGTGGAAGAGAGGGGTAAAGGTAAAGTGCAGAGTTGGACTTATACAGTATGAAGGGAAACTGAGCAAAACAAGCAGCCAATCCTCTCACAGCGCCTGAGGTCTAAGCAAAACAAAATCCCCGTCATGCGTGTCCTTGGCATTTGCACTGGCAGAAATTTACGCGCATACTTCCAACTCTGTGGCGGCACCGTCCTGTGCCACCATCATCTCCACGATCCAGGGACTTTCTACCTCTCAGTGGACTCAAGGCATGCCAGCATGCAGCCAATCACAATGAACAGCTGCGGTTCTCACCCCCACCCCAGCCCCCCCCCCCGCAGCAGCGTAGTGGACATAAAGCGATGACTGACTGCGAATAAAGCTTGATATGATTCAAAATGTCAGTCGCTGTTTACCCAGTGGGAACTGTGGCCATTGAGGCTCATTGGAGCGGGGGTCAGGCCTAGCTTCCAGGTGTCTCTCTGGTGGTGCTGTAGAAAATAATATCATGTTTCATAAAGTGTGAATAGGAACGAAGTGCAAAGGTAGCGAAAGGTGTTGGGCAGGAAATGTGTTTGACCACAGAAGGTCTTTAAAGACAGTGAAAATAGTAGTGTTTTGGCAACAATAAAAAAAAACAATGTGAAAAGTTAAGTGCTTTAGAATGAGAGAGAGAGTAATCACCAAAAGCGGTCTTGGGAGCTCCTGGGAAACCTTGGTTTTTGGTCAGAGGGAGTCTAGGCTGAGTCTTATTGTGAATAGCTGGGAGAGAAAGGGAATCAAGAGGAGATAGGCAGGATTTCAAGTAGATGCAACATATTCCCTATGTCTAAAGTAGTGATGCTGTAAACCAACACTTTACATTACATAGGCATTATACCATATTAAAACAGTGGAAAACAGTGTAATATGCAGCTATATCCTCAGAAAGCAGGTGTAACAAGGGTAAGTAGCATTTAGCTGTCAGGACCTATACACCTGGAACAATATCATGACATACTCTACATTCCTGTACATTGGAATAAAGCTTAGGTAAGGGTGTTGCCTGGACATGCATATGGACATGTAGCATTACTCGCTGTTTCATTTGGATGCAATATAAAAGTTCTGGTTTCAAGTGATTACACTGAAATGGCTTACCTGGACGAGTGGGAAAAGTGCACGGGACATGGGTGGTTTCTGAGAAACAAAAACAATCTACAGTTGGTGGACGTTTTTATTGCCACCAGATCCACAGCCACAGTTCATATGTCAACGCTAATACGCTACCCGCGCTAAAGTCATGTTTCAGTTTTATGGTGAGGATAGCGTTGTGCTTTGTGCTGTCTCCCCTTGAGTGCTAAATCACTGAGAGTCTCCCTTGAGACATCTAGCGTACCTAAAGTGCCCTACAGCCTCCCTTAATGGCACATCCATCACTGAGAGTCTCCCTTGAGACATCTAGCGTACCTAATGTGCCCTTCAATATCCCTTAACGGAACATACATCACTGAGAGTCTCCCTTGAGACATCTAGAGTACCTAACATGCCCTTCAACATCCCTTAACGGCACATACATCACTGCGAGTCTCCCCTTGAGACATCTAACGTGCCCTTCAACATCCCTTAACAGCACATACATCACCGAGTCTCCCTTGAGACATCTAGCGTACCTAACGTGCCCTTCAGCCTCCTTTAATGGCACATACATCACTGAGAGTCTCCCTTGAGACATCTAGCGTACCTAACGTGCCCTTCAACATCCCTTAACGGAACATACATCACTGAGAGTCTCCCTTGAGACATCTAGCGTACCTAAAGTGCCCTACAGCCTCCCTTAATGGCACATCCATCACTGAGAGTCTCCCTTGAGACATCTAGCGTACCTAACGTGCCCTTCAATATCCCTTAACGGAACATACATCACTGAGAGTCTCCCTTGAGACATCTAGCGTACCTAACGTGCCCTTCAGCCTCCCTTAACGGCACATACATCACTGAGAGTCTCCTTGAGACATCTAGCGTACCTAACATGCCCTTCAGCCTCCCTTAACGGCACATACATCATTGAGAATCTCCTTGAGACATCTAGCATACCTAACGTGCCCTTCAACATCCCTTAACGGCACATACATCACTGAGAATCTCCCTTGAGACATCTAGCATACCTAACGTGCCCTTCAGCCTCCCTTAACGGCACATACATCACTGAGAGTCTCCTTGAGACATCTAGAGTACCTAACATGCCCTTCAACATCCCTTAACGACACATACATCACTACGAGTCTCCTTGAGACATCTAACGTGCCCTTCAACATCCCTTAACAGCACATACATCACTGAGAGTCTCCCTTGAGACATCTAGCGTACCTAACGTGCCCTTCAGCCTCCTTTAATGGCACATACATCACTGAGTCTCCTTGAGACATCTAGCGTACCTAACGTGCCCTTCAGCCTCCTTTCACGGCACATACATCACTAAGGGTCTCCCTTGAGACATCTAGCGTACCTAACGTACCCTTCAGCCTCCCTTAACGGCACATACATCACTGAGAAATCTCCCTTGAGACATCTAACGTGCAATTCAACATCCCTTAACGGCACATACATCACTAAGAGTCTCCCTTGAGACATCTAGCGTACCTAACGTTCCCTTCAACATCCCTTAACGGAACATACATCACTGAGAGTCTCCCTTGAGACATCTAGCGTACCTAACGTGCCTTTCAGCCTCCCTTAACGGCACATATATCCCGGAGAGTCTCCCTTGAGACATCTAGCGTACCTAACATGCCCTTCAACATCCCTTAACGGAACATACATCACTGAGAGTCTCCCTTGAGACATCTAGCGTACCTAAAGTGCCCTACAGCCTCCCTTAATGGCACATCCATCACTGAGAGTCTCCCTTGAGACATCTAGCGTACCTAACGTGCCCTTCAATATCCCTTAACGGAACATACATCACTGAGAGTCTCCCTTGAGACATCTAGCGTACCTAACGTGCCCTTCAATATCCCTTAACGGAACATACATCACTGAGAGTCTCCCTTGAGACATCTAGCGTACCTAACGTGCCCTTCAACATCCCTTAACGGAACATACATCACTAAGAGTCTCCCTTGAGACATCTAGCGTACCTAACGTGCCCTTCAACATCCCTTAACGGAACATACATCACTGAGAGTCTCCCTTGAGACATCTAGCGTACCTAACGTGCCCTTCAGCCTCCCTTAACGGCACATACATCACTGAGAGTCTCCCTTGAGACATCTAGCGTACCTAACGTGCCCTTCAGCCTCCCTTAACGGCACATACATCATTGAGAATCTCCTTGAGACATCTAGCATACCTAACGTGCCCTTCAACATCCCTTAACGGCACATACATCACTGAGAATCTCCCTTGAGACATCTAGCATACCTAACGTGCCCTTCAGCCTCCCTTAACGGCACATACATCACTGAGAGTCTCCCTTGAGACATCTAGCATACCTAACGTGCCCTTCAGCCTCCCTTAACGGCACATACATCACTGAGAGTCTCCCTTGAGACATCTAGCGTGCCCTTCAGCCTCCCTTAACGGCACCTACATCACTGAGAATCTCCCTTGAGACATCTAGCGTACCTAACGTGCCCTTCAACATCCCTTAACGGAACATACATCACTGAGAATCTCCCTTGAGACATCTAGCGTACCTAACGTGCCCTTCAACATCCCTTAACGGCACCTACATCACTGAGAATCTCCCTTGAGACATCTAGCGTACCTAACGTGCCCTTCAACATCCCTTAACGGAACATACATCACTGAGAGTCTCCTTGAGACATCTAGCGTACCTAACGTGCCCTTCAACATCCCTTAACGGAACATACATCACTGAGAGTCTTCCTTGAGACATCTAACGTGCCCTTCAGCCTCCCTTAACGGAACATACATCACTGAGAATCTCCTTGAGACATCTCGCGTGCCTAACGTGCCCTTCAGCCTCCCTTAACGGCACATACATCACTGAGAATCTCCTTGAGACATCTAGCATACCTAACGTGCCCTTCAGCCTCCCTTAATGGCACATACATCACTGAGAGTCTCCCTTGAGACATCTAGCGTACCTAACATGCCCTTCAACATCCCTTAACGGCACATACATCACTGCGAGTCTCCCTTGAGACATCTAACGTGCCCTTCAACATCCCTTAACAGCACATACATCACTGAGAGTCTCCTTGAGACATCTAGCACCTAACGTGCCCTTCAGCCTCCTTTAATGGCACATACATCACTAAGAGTCTCCCTTGAGACATCTAGCGTACCTAACGTGCCCTTCAACATCCCTTAACGGAACATACATCACTGAGAGTCTCCTTGAGACATCTAGCGTACCTAACGTGCCCTTCAGCCTCCCTTAACGGCACATACATCACTGAGAGTCTCCTTGAGACATCTAGCGTACCTAACGTGCCCTTCAGCCTCCCTTAACGGCACATACATCATTGAGAATCTCCCTTGAGACATCTAGCATACCTAACGTGCCCTTCAACATCCCTTAACGGCACATACATCACTGAGAATCTCCCTTGAGACATCTAGCATACCTAACGTGCCCTTCAGCCTCCTTAACGGCACATACATCACTGAGAGTCTCCCTTGAGACATCTAGAGTACCTAACATGCCCTTCAACATCCCTTAACGACACATACATCACTGCGAGTCTCCCTTGAGACATCTAACGTGCCCTTCAACATCCCTTAACAGCACATACATCACTGAGAGTCTCCCTTGAGACATCTAGCGTACCTAACGTGCCCTTCAGCCTCCTTTAATGGCACATACATCACTGAGAGTCTCCCTTGAGACATCTAGCATACCTAACGTGCCCTTCAGCCTCCTTTCACGGCACATACATCACTAAGGGTCTCCTTGAGACATCTAGCGTACCCTAACGTGCCCTTCAGCCTCCCTTTAACGGCACATACATCACTGAGAAATCTCCCTTGAGACATCTAACGTGCAATTCAACATCCCTTAACGGCACATACATCACTAAGAGTCTCCCTTGAGACATCTAGCGTACCTAACGTTCCCTTCAACATCCCTTAACGGAACATACATCACTGAGAGTCTCCTTGAGACATCTAGCGTACCTAACGTGCCTTTCAGCCTCCCCTAACGGCACATATATCCCGGAGAGTCTCCCTTGAGACATCTAGCGTACCTAACATGCCCTTCAACATCCCTTAACGGAACATACATCACTGAGAGTCTCCTTGAGACATCTAGCGTACCTAAAGTGCCCTACAGCCTCCCTTAATGGCACATCCATCACTGAGAGTCTCCCTTGAGACATCTAGCGTACCTAACGTGCCCTTCAATATCCCTTAACGGAACATACATCACTGAGAGTCTCCCTGAGACATCTAGCGTACCTAACGTGCCCTTCAACATCCCTTAACGGAACATACATCACTAAGAGTCTCCTTGAGACATCTACGTCAACATCCCTAACGGTGCCCTTCAACATCCCTTAACGGAACATACATCACTGAGAGTCTCCTGAGACATCTAGCGACCTAACGTGCCCTTCAGCCTAACGGCCCTTAACGGCACATACATCACTGAGAGTCTCCTTGAGACATCTAGCATACCTAACGTGCCCTTCAGCCTCCCTTAACGGCACATACATCATTGAGAATCTCCCTTGAGACATCTAGCATACCTAACATGCCCTTCAACATCCCTTAACGGCACATACATCACTGAGAATCTCCCTTGAGACATCTAACGTGCCCTTCAACATCCCTTAACAGAGCACATACATCACTGAGAGTCTCCCTTGAGACATCTAGCGTACCCACGTGAGAGTCTCCTGAGACATCTAGCCTCCTTTAATGGCACATAACGTCTCCCTTGAGACATCTAGCGTCTAACTGCCTTTCAGCCTCCCTTAACAGCACATATATCCCGGAGAGTCCCTTGAGACATCTAGCATACCTAACATGCCCTTCAACATCCCTTAACGGCCCTTCAGACATCTAGCGTACCTTGCCTTTCAACATCCCTTAACGGCACATACATCACTGAGAGTCTCCTTGAGACATCTAGAGTACCTAACATGCCCTTCAACATCCCTTAACGGCACATACATCACTGAGAGTCTCCTTGAGACATCTATCTAAGTGCCCTTCAGCCTCCCTTAACGGAACATACATCACTGAGAGTCTCCCTTGAGACATCTAGCGTACCTAACGTGCCCTTCAGCCTCCCTTAACGGCACATACATCACTAAGAGTCTCCTTGAGACATCTAGCGTACCTAGTGCTCCTTCATAACGGAACATACTAACGTGCCTTTGAGACATCTAACGTGCCCTTCAGGTCCTTAACGGACCTACATCACTGAGTCTCCTTGAGACATCTAGCGTACCTAACGTGCCCTTCAACATCCCTTAACGGAACATACATCACTGAGAGTCTCCCTTGAGACATCTAGCGTACCTAACGTGCCTTCAACATCCCTTAACGGCACATACATCACTGAGAGTCTCCTTGAGACATCTGAAAGTCTCCTTCACCTCCCTTACATCTAGAGACCTAACATGCCCTTCAACATCCCTTAACGGAACAGTCTCCCCCTTGAACATCTAACTGAGAGTCTCCCTTGAGACATCTAGCACCTAACGGCCTTCCTCAGCCTCCTTTAATGGCACATACATCACTGAGAGTCTCCCTTGAGGACATCTAACGCCCTTCAGCCTCCCTTAACGGCACATACATCACAAGATCCCCTGAGACATCTAACGTGCAGCCTCCCCTTAACGGCACATACATCACTGAGAGTCTCCTTGAGACATCTAGCGTACCCTAACGTGTGCCTACATCACTGAGACCTCCTGAGACATCTAACGGCTTAACACATACATCACTGAGAGCCTCCTTTGCCTTCACCTCCCCCTTAACGGCACATACATCACTGAGAGCCTCTTGAGACATCTGTACCATCTAGCGACCAGTTTTGATAGCCTTTAGCTGTACCCTCATACTCTTCCTTTCTCTGTTCCGCGGGTGATGGAGGTAAACCCAGGCCCCGCATGTCCCCCAGGTACCCTCATTTGTTGACTTCTGTGATCGAAAAGTCTTGGTTTTTATGCATGTGTCAACATCAGAAGCCTCCTCCTAAGTTTGTTTTACTCACTGCTTTAGCACACTCTGCTAACCCTGATGTCCTTGCCGTGTCTGAATCCTGTCTCAGGAAGGCCCACCAAAAATTCAGAGATTTCCATACCCAACTATAACATCTTCCGTCAAGATAGAACTGCCAAAGGGGCGGAGTCGCAGTCTACTGCAGAGATAGCCTGCAAAGTAATGTCATACTTTTCCAGGTCCATACCCAAACAGTTTGAACTACTAATTTTGAAAATTACTCTCCAGAAACAAGTCTCTCACTGTTGCCGCGCTGCTACCGACCCCCTCAGCTCCCAGCTGTGCCCTGGACACCATTTGTGAATTGATCGCCCCCCATCTAGCTTCAGAGTTTGTTCTGTTAGGTGACCTAAACTGGGATATGCTTAACACCCCGGCAGTCCTACAATCTAAGCTAGATGCCCTCAATCTCACTCAAATCATCAAGGAACCCACCAGGTACAACCCTAACTCTGTAAACAAGGGCACCCTCATAGACGCCATCCTGACCAACTGGCCCTCCAAATATACCTCTGCTGTCTTCAACCAGATCTCAGCGATCACTGCCTCATTGCCTGTATCCGCCACGGAGCCGCAGTCAAACGACCACCCTCATCACTGTCAAACGCTCCCTAAAACACTTCTGTGAGCAGGCCTTTCTAATCGACCTGGCCCGGGTATCCTGGAAGGACATTGACCTCATCCCGTCAGTTGAGGATGCATGGTCATTCTTTAAAAGTAACTTCCTCACCATTTTAGATAAGCATGCTCCGTTCAAAAAATGCAGAACCAAGAACAGATACAGCCCTTGGTTCACTCCAGACCTGACTGCCCTCGACCAGCACAAAAACATCCTGTGGCGGACTGCAATAGCATCGAATAGCCCCGTGATATGCAACTGTTCAGGGAAGTCAGGAACCAATACACGCAGTCAGTCAGGAAAGCTAAGGCCAGCTTCTTCAGGCAGAAGTTTGCATCCTGTAGCTCCAACTCCAAAAAGTTCTGGGACACTGTGAAGTCCATGGAGAACAAGAGCACCTCCTCCCAGCTGCCCACTGCACTGAGGCTAGGAAACACGGTCTCCACCGATAAATCCATGATTATCGAAAACTTCAATAAGCACTTCTCAACGGCTGGCCATGCCTTCCGCCTGGCTACTCCAACCTCGCCAACAGCTCCGCCCCCCCGTAGCTCCTCACCCAAGCCTCTCCAGGTTCTCCTTTACCCAAATCCAGATAGCAGATGTTCTGAAAGAGCTGCAAAACCTGGACCCGACAAATCAGCTGGGCTTGACAATCTGGACCCGCTATTTCTGAAACTATCTGCCGCCATTGTCGCAACCCCTATTACCAGCCTGTTCAACCCTCTTTCATATCGTCTGAGATCCCCAAGGATTGAAAGCTGCCGCAGTCATCCCCCACTTCAAAGGGGGAGACACCCTGGACCCAAACTGTTACAGACCTATATCCATCCTGCCCTGCCTATCTAAGGTCTTCGAAAGCCAAGTCAACAAACAGGTCACTGACCATCTCGAATCCCACCGCACCTTCTCCGCTGTGCAATCTGGTTTCGAGCGGGCCGGGTGCATTCTTAGCCACACTCAAGGTACTAAACGATATCATAACCGCCATCGATAAAAGACAGTACTGTGCAGCCGTCTTCATCGACCTCGCCAAGGCTTTCGACTCTGTCAATCACCATATTCTTATCGGGCAGACTCAACAGCCTCGGTTTTTCGGATGACTGCCTTGCCTGGTTCACCATTACTTGCAGACAGAGTTCAGTGTGTCAAATCGAGGCATGGTCCGGTCCTCTGGCAGTCTCTATGGGGGTGCCACAGGGTTCACCCGGCTCCGACTTTTCTCTGTGTATATCAATGATGTTGCTGGTGCATGGCCCCTGATCCACCTCTACGCAGACGACACCATTCTATATACTTTCGGCCCGTCATTGGACACTGTGCTATCTAACTCCAAACGAGCTTCAATGCCATACAGCACTCCTTCCGTGGCCTCCAACTGCTCTAAACGCGAGTAAACCAAATGCATGCTTTTCAACCGATCGCTGCCTGCACCCGCATGCCCGACTAGCATCACCACTCCTGGATGGTTCCGACCTTGAATATGTGGACATCTATAGTACCTAGGTGTCTGGCTAGACTGCAAACTCTTCCAGACCCACATCAAACATCTCCAATCGAAAATCAAACCAAGAGTCGGCTTTCTATTCCGCAACAAAGCTCTCCTTCACTCATGCTGCCAGCTTACCCTAGTAAAACTGACTATCCTACCGATCCTCGACTCGGCGATGTCATCTACAAAAATGGCTTCCAACACTCTACTCAGCAAACTGATGCAGTCTATCACTATGCCATCCGCTTTGTCACTAAAGCACCTTATACCACCCACCACTGCGACTTGTATGCTCTGGTCGGCTGGCCCTCACATATTCGTCGCCAGACCCACTGGCTCCAGGTCATCTACAAGTCCATGCTAGGTAAAGCTCCGCCTATCTCAGTTCACTGGTCACGATGGCAACACCCATCCGTAGCACGCGCTCCAGCAGGGTGTATCTCTTACTGATCATCCCTAAAGCCAACACATCATTTACGCTTTTTCGTTTCCAGTACTCCGTTGCCTGTGACTGAACGAATTGCAAAAATCACTGAAGTTGGAGACTTTTATCTCCCTCACCAACTTCAAACATCAGCTATCCGAGCAGCTAACCGATCGCTGCAGCTGTACATAGTCTATAGGAAAATAGCCCACCCATTTTCACCTACCTCATTCCCATACTGTTTTTATACTGTTTTTATTTATTAATTTTTCTGCTCTCTTGCACACCAATATCTCTACCTGTACATGACCATCTGATCATTTATCACTTCCAGTGTTAATCTGCAAAATTGTATTATTCGCCTACCTCCTCATGCCTTTTGCACACATTGTATATAGACTGCCCATTTTTTTCTACTGTGTTATTGACTTGTTAATTGTTTATTCCATGTGTAACTCTGTGTTGTCTGTTCACACTGCTATGCTTTATCTTGGCCAGGTCGCAGTTGCAAATGAGAACTTGTTCTCAACTAGCCTACCTGGTTAAATAAAGGTGAAATAAAAAATAAAAAAAAAATAACGTGCCCTTCAGCC
>NW_025749325.1:0-25719 GCF_021184085.1 Oncorhynchus gorbuscha
TCTTCCCCTCTTGTCCTCCTCCTCTCCCTCTTCCCCCTCTTGTCCTCCTCCTCTCCTCCTTCCCCTCTTGTCCTCCTCCTCTCCCTCTTCCCCCTCTTGTCCTCCTCCTCTCCCTCTTCCCCCTCTTGTCCTCCTCCTCTCCCTCTTCCCCCTCTTGTCCTCCTCCTCTCCCTCTTCCCCCTCTTGTCCCTCCCTCCTCTCCCTCTTCCCCCTCTTGTCCCTCCTCCTCTCCCTCTTCCCCCTCTTGTCCTCCTCCTCTCCCTCTTCCCCCTCTTGTCCTCCTCCTCTCCCTCTTCCCCCTCTTGTCCTCCTCCTCTCCCTCTTCCCCCTCTTGTCCTCCTCCCTCTCCCTCTTCCCCCTCTTGTCCTCCTCCTCTCCCTCTTCCCCCTCTTGTCCTCCTCCTCTCCCTCTTCCCCCTCTTGTCCTCCTCCTCTCCCTCTTCCCCCTCTTGTCCTCCTCCTCTCCCTCTTCCCCCTCTTGTCCTCCCTCCTCCTCCCTCTTCCCCCTCTTGTCCTCCCCTCCCTCTCCCTCTTCCCCCCTCTTGTCCCTCCTCCTCTCCCTCTTCCCCCTCTTGTCCTCCCTCCTCTCCCTCTTCCCCCTCTTGTCCTCCTCCTCTCCCTCTTCCCCTCTTGTCCTCCTCCTCTCCCTCTTCCCCCTCTTGTCCTCCTCCTCTCCCTCTTCCCCCTCTTGTCCTCCTCCTCTCCCTCTTCCCCCTCTTGTCCTCCTCCTCTCCCTCTTCCCCCTCTTGTCCTCCTCCTCTCCCTCTTCCCCCTCTTGTCCTCCTCCTCTCCCTCTTCCCCCTCTTGTCCTCCTGCTCTCCCTCTTCCCCCTCTTGTCCTCCTCCTCTCCCTCTTCCCCCTCTTGTCCTCCTCCTCTCCCTCTTCCCCCTCTTGTCCTCCTCCCTCTCATTTTACTGTATTGCTCTCAGTTCATTCCATCTTCATTCTCCGTTCCTTCCTGATGAGTCTGTGGTGGAATCCATTTTGTATGTTACAAGAGAACACGCAATCGGCCAAGAACGCAAACGGCTGTACAGTAATACAGACTAAAACAGGCTAACAGAGGCCCTATGAGTAATCAGTAGAATTTCAGAATGCCCTTTGTAAGCAGCAGAGATCAGAGTGAAGATAGGCCCTGTGACTATGTTGACAGCAGAGGAGAGAAAGCCTAGAATGTTCTCATGTGCTCTCCTCTCCTTAATTTTCGCTCTTTCTCACGCTTTTAGAGAAAGCACTCAGCCAGCAAATTGTATCTCAAAAAATGCTTATCTTAGAGAGAGAAGAGGGGTACAGAGAGAGAAAGAGATAGAGTGGGGGAAGAAGGATTTAGAAAAGAGGAGGGGGAAGAAGGCTATAGCAGTGGAGAGTGAGATTGGGGAGACCGATAAAAAGGAGAGAGAAAGTGTACAGCGAGATAGAGGGAAGAGAACCATGAAAGAGGGTGAAAGAAACAGAGATTGTTTGATTGAGAGAAAGATGTGGAGAGACAGAAGATTGGCAGAAACACTAAGGGATCGCAAAAAGAGAAGAGAGAAACTCGTATCACTGATGTGTCAGAAGTAGAAACGTCAGTCAACGTGATGTGACGCTAGTGACACAAAAGAGCTCAGAACAACACCACCTCTCAGAGAAGTCTGTGTGTGTGTGTGCGTATGTTTGCTTGTGTAGCTGCCTCTCTGTATGCGTGTGTGTGTGTGTGTGTGTGTGTGTGTGTGTGTGTGTGTGTGTGTGTGTGTGTGTGTGTGTGTGTGTGTGTGTGTGTGTGTGTGTGTGTGTGTGTGTGTGTGTGTGTGTGTGTGTGTGTGTGTGTGTGTGTGTGTGTGTGTGCGTATGTGTGCTTGTGTAGCTGCCTCTCTGTATGCGTGTGTATGTGTGTGTGTGTGTGTGTGTGACTCTTGTCGGTCAGGTTCCCATATGATCTCCACGTCCTTTGCCATCATGCTCTGGGCTGTCTGCTCGCTCAGAAGAGGTGTGTGTGTTTGTTCATGTGTCTGTGTGTGAATATGTGTTGGAGTGTGTGTGTGTGAGTACTCATGGGGGCGATACGCAGATGTTTTAGACTGTGTATATCAGTGTTTCCCACACTTGGTCCTCTATGGGTGCACATTTTGGTTTTTGCCTAGCACTACACAGCTAATTCAAATCATCAACTCATCATTAAGCTTTGATTATTTGAATCAGCTGTGTAGTGCAGGACAAAAACCAAATGTGCACCCATAGAGGTCCTGAGGACCGGGTGTGGGAAACGCTGGTGTATATGATTGTGCATATTGTGTGTGTGTGTGCCCAGGGTCAAGGTATCACAGACGGTAAGATTCTGCCACCATACACTATAGCCTTACATAAACACCAGGTCTGACGCACACACACCCTGACTCATCTCTGACCTTCTCTCTAATCCTCTACCATCCCTCCCTCTCCCCCACCCCCCTGTCTCTGTCTCTGTCTCTGTCTCTGTCCCCCTCTCTCTCTCTCTCTCTCTCTCTCTCTCTCTCTCTCTCTCCTCTCTCTCTCTCTCTCTCTCTCTCTCTCTCTCTCTTTTCTCTCTCTCTCTCTCTCTCTCTCTCTCTCTTCTCTCTCTCTCTCTCTCTCTCTCTTTCTCTCTCTCTCTCTCTCTCTCTCTCTCTCTCTCTCTCTCTCTCTCTCTCTCTCTCTCTCTCTCTCTCTCTCTCTCTCTTCCTCTCATTCTTTGTCTCCTTCCCTCTTGTATTTTCTCCATGTATCCCTCCTCCTCTCTCTCTCTCTAGTCTCTCTGTGATTCCTATGGAAGTCAGTCAGGCATGTTGTTACTAGTTGTCATGCAGGTGAAAGAGGACCCAAAAAAGCGACTTGGTTAAAACAGAGTCTTTAATCCAGTAAAGTAAATACAATCAAAAACACAACTTTCACTCGAAATGACGAAGGGACAAACTGGAGACTCGATCTTGAACAGCAGGTGAACAGCAGGTTGCCTCGGGAAGGCACTTTGAACCAGACAGACTCAGACACCTGCTCACCACGCAGCATCTGAGGAAAACACGACACGACAGGGTGCACACAAACACAGCACGGTGAATTCTAGACAAGGAACCGACAGGGGCAGAAACGAATAACAAGGAGAGAAATAGGGACTCTAATCAGGAAAAGGATCGGAACAGGTGTGGGAAGACTAAATGATGATTAGGGGAATAGGAACAGCTGGGAGCAGGAACGGAACGATAGAGAGAAGAGAGAGCGAGAGAGTGAGAGAGGGGAGGGGGAGAGAGAGGGATAGAAAGAGGGAAAGAACCTAATAAGACCAGCAGAGGGAAACAGATAGAAGGGAACAGGGACAAGACAAGATAATAAAATGACAAAACATGACAGTACCCCCACTCACTTGAGGCGCCTCCTGGCACTCGAGGAAGGAATCCTGGCGGCAACGGAGGAAATCATCAATGAGTGAACGGTCCAGCACGTCCCGAGACGTGAACCCAACCCTTCTCAGGACCGTAACCCTCCCAATCCACGTAAGTATTGGTTCGTCCCGAGAACGCATGTCCATGATTCTATGTACCTTGTAAATAGGTGCTCTCGACAAGGACGGGAGGGGGAGGGAAGACGACGGGAGTGCGAAGAAAGGCTTGTACACAGGAGACATGGAAGACAGGGATGGACGCACGAAGATGTCATGAGTGAAGCAGTCGCACAGCGACAGGATTGACGACCTGGGAGACACGGAACTGACCACGAAACTGGAGTCAACTTACGAGAAGCTGTCGTAAGAGGAAGGTTGCGCGTGAAAGCTGGCTCTCTGGCCGTAACAAGGCCTGGACTCTTAATCCTGCGTTTATTGGCGGCTCACAGTCTGTGCCCTGTAACGGCAAAGCAGACCTCACCCTCCTTCCAGGTGCGCCTGGCCAACGTTGGACAAACGCTTGAGCGGAGGGAACGCTGACTCGGCAAGCTGGGATGAGAACAGAGGAGGCTGGTAACCCAGACTACTCTGAAACGGAGATAACCCGGTAGCAGACGAAGGAAGCGAATTGTGAGCGTATTCTGCCCAGGGGAGCTGTTCTGCCCAAGACGCAGGGTTTCTGAAAGAAAGGCTGCGTAGTATACGACCAATCGTCTGATTGGCCCTCTCTGCTTGACCGTTAGACTGGGGATGAAACCCGGAAGAGAGACTGACGGACGCACCAATCAAACGACAGAACTCCCTCCAAAACTGTGACGTGAATTGCGGGCCTCTGTCTGAAACGGCGTCTAACGGGAGGCCATGAATTCTGAATACATTCTCGATAATGATTTGTGCCGTCTCCTTAGCGGAAGGAAGTTTAGCGAGGGGAATGAAATGTGCCGCCTTAGAGAACCTATCGACAACCGTAAGAATCACAGTCTTCCCCACAGACAAAGGCAGACCGGTAATGAAGTCTAGGGCGATGTGAGACCATGGTCGAGAAGGAATGGGGAGCGATCTGAGACGACCGGCAGGAGGAGAGTTACCCGATTTAGTCTGCGCGCAGTCCGAACAAGCAGCCACGAAGCGGCGCGTGTCACGCTCCTGAGTCGGCCACCAAAAGCGCTGGCGAATAGACGCAAGAGTGCCTCGAACACCGGGATGACCAGCTAACTTGGCAGAGTGAGCCCACTGAAGAACAGCCAGACGAGTGGAAACAGGAACGAAAAGGAGGTTACTAGGACAAGCGCGCGGCGACGCAGTGTGCGTGAGTGCTTGCTTAACCTGTCTTTCAATTCCCCAGACTGTTAACCCGACAACACGCCCATAAGGAAGAATCCCCTCGGGATCAGTAGAAGCCACAGAAGAACTAAACAGACGGGATAAGGCATCAGGCTTGGTGTTCTTGCTACCCGGACGGTAAGAAATCACAAACTCGAAACGAGCGAAAAACAACGCCCAACGAGCTTGACGGGCATTAAGTCGTTTGGCAGAACGGATGTACTCAAGGTTCTTATGGTCTGTCCAAACGACAAAAGGCACGGTCGCCCCCTCCAACCACTGTCGCCATTCGCCTAGGGCTAAGCGGATGGCGAGCAGTTCACGGTTACCCACATCATAGTTGCGCTCAGATGGCGACAGGCGATGAGAAAAATAAGCGCAAGGATGAACCTTATCGTCAGACTGGAAGCGCTGGGATAGAATGGCTCCCACGCCTACCTCTGAAGCGTCAACCTCGACAATGAATTGTCTAGTGACGTCAGGAGTAACGAGGATAGGAGCGGACGTAAAACGTTCTTTTAGAAGATCAAAAGCTCCTGGGCGGAACCGGACCACTTAAAACACGTCTTGACAGAAGTAAGAGCTGTGAGAGGGGCAGCAACTTGACCGAAATTACGAATGAAACGCCGATAGAAATTAGCGAAACCTAAAAGCGCTGCAACTCGACACGTGACCTTGGAACGGGCCAATCACTGACAGCTTGGACCTTAGCGGAATCCATCTGAATGCCTTCAGCGGAAATAACGGAACCGAGAAAAGTAACGGAGGAGACATGAAAAGAGCACTTCTCAGCCTTTACGTAGAGACAATTCTCTAAAGGCGCTGTAGAACACGTCGAACGTGCTGAACATGAATCTCGAGTGCGGAGAAAAAATCAGGATATCGTCAAGATAGACAAAAACAAAGATGTTCAGCATGTCTCTCAGAACATCATTAACTAATGCCTGAAAAACAGCTGGCGCATTGGCGAGACCAAACGGCAGAACCCGGTACTCAAAATGCCCTAACGGAGTGTTAAACGCCGTTTTCCACTCGTCCCCCTCTCTGATGCGCACGAGATGGTAAGCGTTACGAAGGTCCAACTTAGTAAAGCACCTGGCTCCCTGCAGAATCTCGAAGGCTGATGACATAAGGGGAAGCGGATAACGATTCTTAACCGTTATGTCATTCAGCCCTCGATAATCCACGCAGGGGCGCAGAGTACCGTCCTTCTTCTTAACAAAAAGAACCCCGCCCCGGCCGGAGAGGAAGAAGGCACTATGGTACCGGCGTCAAGAGACACAGACAAATAATCCTCGAGAGCCTTACGTTCGGGAGCCGACAGAGAGTATAGTCTACCCCGAGGAGGAGTGGTCCCCGGAAGGAGATCAATACTACAATCATACGACCGGTGAGGAGGAAGGGAGTTGGCTCGGGACCGACTGAAGACCGTGCGCAGATCATGATATTCCTCCGGCACTCCTGTCAAATCGCCAGGTTCCTCCTGAGAAGTAGGGACAGAAGAAAGCGGGAGGGATGGCAGACATTAAACACTTCACATGACAAGAAACGTTCCAGGATAGGATAGAATTACTAGACCAATTAATAGAAGGATTATGACATACTAGCCAGGGATGACCCAAAACAACAGGTGTAAACGGTGAACGAAAAATCAAAAAAGAAATAGTCTCACTGTGGTTACCAGATACTGTGAGGGTTAAAGGTAGTGTCTCAAATCTGATACTGGGAAGATGACTACCATCTAAGGCGAACATGGGCGTAGGCTTCTCTAACTCTCTGAAAGGAATGTCATGTTTCCGAACCCATGCTTCGTCCATGAAACAACCCTCAGCCCCAGAGTCTATCAAGGCACTACATGTAGCACCCGAACCGGTCCAGCGTAGATGGACCGACAAAGTAGTACAGGATTTTGATGGAGAGACTTGAGTAGTTGCGCTCACCTGTAGCCCTCCGCTTACAGATGAGCTCTGGCTTTTACTGGACATGAATTAACAAAATGTCCAGCAACTCCACAATAGAGGCACAGGCGGTTGGTGATCCTCCGTTCCCTCTCCTTAGTCGAGATGCGAATCCTCCCAGCTGCATGGGCTCAGTCTCTGAGCCAGAGGAGGGAGATGGTTGCGATGCGGAGCAGGGAAACACCGTTGATGCGAGCTCTCTTCCACGAGCCCGGTGACGAAGATCTACCCGTCGTTCTATGCGGATGGCGAGAGCAATCAAAGAGTCCACATCTGAAGGAACCTCCCGGGAGAGAATTCATCCTTAACCACTGCGTGAGTCCCTCCAGAAAACGAGCGAGCAGCGCCGGCTCGTTCCACTCACTAGAGGCAGCAAGAGTGCGGAAACTCAATAGAATAACTGTTATGGACCGTTCACCTGGCATAGGGAAGCCAGGGCCCTAGAAGCCCCTACCAAAAACTGAACGGTCAAAAACCCGACCATCTCCTCTTAAAGTTCTGGTACTTGTTAGAGCAATCAGCCCTTGCCTCCCAGATAGCTGTGCCCCATTCTCGAGCCCGGCCAGTAAGGGAGTGAATGACGAGTAACCCGAGCTCTCTCTCTCAGAGTATGTGTTGGGTTGGAGAGAGAACACAATCTCACACTGCGTGAGAAAGGAGCGGCACTCAGTGGGCTGCCCGGAGTAGCAAGGTGGGTTATTAACCCTAGGTTCTGGAGGCTCGGCAGGCCAGGAAGCAACAGGTGGCACGAGACGAAGACTCTGGAACTGTCCAGAGGTCGGAAACCTGGAGCGGCCAGGTTCTCCACGGCATGGCGAGCAGCAGATTCCTGCAATGTCTGCCGAGCATGGCTCCTTGATCTCGACGGGGCAGTGTAACAGCGTCAAAGTCGCTGGGTCCATTCCTTTTGGTCGGTTCCTTCTGTCATGCAGGTGAAAGAGGACCCAAAAGCGACTTGGCGAAAACAGAGTCTTTAATCCAGTAAAGTAAATACAATCAAAAACACAACTTTCACTCGAAATGACGAGGACAAACTGGAGACTCGCGATCTTGAACAGCAGGTGAACAGCAGGTTGCCTCGGGAAGGCACTTGAACCAGACAGACTGTGACCTGCTCACCACGCAGCATCTGAGGAAAACACGACACGACAGGGCGATACACAAACACAGCACGGTGAATTCTAGACAAGGAACCGACAGGGCAGAAACGAATAACAAGGAGAGAAATAGGGACTCTAATCAGGGAAAAGGATCGGGAACAGGTGTGTGGGAAGACTAAATGATGATTAGGGGAATAGGAACAGCTGGGAGCAGGAACGGAACGATAGAGAGAAGAGAGAGCGAGAGAGTGAGAGAGGGAGGGGGAGAGAGAGGGATAGAAAGAGGGAAAGAACCTAATAAGACCAGCAGAGGGAAACGAATGTGAATGGGAAGCACAGGGACAAGACAAGATAATAAATGACAAAACATGACACTAGTAAAAAGAACATCAATTGCCCAAATCCACCACAACAAAACATACCCAAGGCCTTGTATTTATCACAGTAGAGTTCACAGTCCTCCTTCTCTACTGATGACAACAGTACATGTTTCTCCATCTTAGAATCTAGGAGAGGGAGAGGAAACTCACTGAATAGTTGAGACCATCCTCCACTGTTGCATCAGTATAACTGCCAATGTGTGCGTGCGTGCGTGCGTGCGTGCGTGCGCCGTGTGTGTGTGTGATGTATAATGATTTTGTTGGGTACAATTTGTTAAACCTGCAAGTTCTAATACTAAGTCTATACTGTGTGTTTAGAAGTGTGTGTGGGAAAAGAGGGTTTCATATTGTCCGTCAGATGAAATACAAAGATTTTTTCTCTGCATCATTTCATAATTTTCATGACAGAGAGAAGATGGGTGTAAGAGTGTGTGCTCTCTCTCTCTCTCTCTCTCTCTCTCTCTCTCTCTCTCTCTCTCTCTCTCTCTCTCTCTCTCTCTCTCTCTCTCTCTCTCTCTCTCTCTCTGTGTGTGTGCTGTCTCTTTCTCTTTCTCTGTGGATGATGGGTGGGTGTGTATGTGTGTGGATCGTGGGTATGTGTGTGGATGGGTGGGTATGTGTGTGGATGGGTGGGTGGGTATGTGTGTGGATGGGTGGGTATGTGTGTGGATCGGGTGGGTATGTGTGTGGATGGGTGGGTATGTGTGTGGATCGTTGGGTATGTGTGTGGATGGGTGGGTATGTGTGTGGATGGGTGGGTATGTGTGTGGATGGGTGGGTATGTGTGTGGATCGATGGGTATGTGTGTGGATGGGTGGGTATGTGTGTGGATCGTTGGGTATGTGTGTGGATGGGTGGGTATGTGTGTGGATGGGTAGGTATGTGTGTGGATGGGTGGGTATGTGTGTGGATCGTTGGGTATGTGTGTGGATGGGTGGGTATGTGTGTGGATGGGTGGGTATGTGTGTGGATTGGTGGGTATGTTTGTGTATGGATGGGTATGTGTGGATGGGTGGGTGGGTATGTGTGTGGATGGGTGGGTATGTGTGTGGATGGGTGGGTATGTGTGTGTGGATGGGTGGGTATGTGTGTGGATGGGTGGGTATTTGTGTGGATCGTTGGGTATATGTGTGTGGATGGTGGGTATGTGTGTGGATTGGTGGGTATGTGTGTGGATGGGTGGGTATGTGTGTGGATGGGTGGGTATGTGTGTGGATTGGTGGGTATGTTTGTGGATGGATGGGTATGTGTGTGGATTGGTGGGTATGTTTGTGGATGGGTGGGTATGTGTGTGGATGGTTGGGTATGTTTGTGGATGGGTGGGTATGTGTGTGGATGGGTGGGTGTGTATGTGTGTGGATGTGTGGTTATGTGTGTGGATGGTTGGGTATGTGTGTGGATGGGTGGGTATGTGTGGATTGGTGGGTATGTTTGTGGATGGATGGGTATGTGTGTGGATGGGTGGGTATGTGTGTGGATCGTTGGGTATGTGTGTGGATTGGTGGGTATGTTTGTGGATGGGTGGGTATGTGTGTGGATTGGTGGGTATGTTTGTGGATGGTTGGGTATGTGTGTGGATGGTGGGTATGTGTGTGGATGGGTGGGTATGTGTGTGGATTGGTGGGTATGTTTGTGGATGGATGGGTATGTGTGTGGATGGGTGGGTGGTTATGTGTGGATGGGTGGGTATGTGTGTGGATGGTTGGGTATGTTTGTGGATGGGTAGGTATGTGTGTGGATGGTTGGGTGGGTGGGTATGTGTGGATGGGTGGGTGGGAATGTGTGTGGATGGGTGGGTATGTGTGTGGATGGTTGGGTATGTTTGTGGATGGGTAGGTATGTGTGTGGATGGGTGGGTATGTGTGTGGATCGTTGGGTATGTGTGTGGATTGGTGGGTATGTTTGTGGATGGGTGGGTATGTGTGTGGATTGGTGGGTATGTTTGTGGATGGTTGGGTATGTGTGTGGATGGGGTGGGTATGTGTGTGGATGGGTGGGTATGTGTGGATTGGTGGGTATGTTTGTGGATGGATGGGTATGTGTGTGGATGGGTGGGTATGTGTGTGATGGTTGGGTATGTTTGTGGATGGGTAGGTATGTGTGTGGATGGTTGGGTGGGTGGGTATGTGTGTGGATGGGTGGGTAGGAATGTGTGTGTGGATGGGTGGGTATGTGTGTGGATGGTTTGGTATGTTTGTGGATGGGTAGGTATGTGTGTGGATGGGTGGGTGGGTGGGTATGTGTGTGGATGGGTGGGTATGTGTGTGGATGGGTGGGTATGTGTGTGATCGATGGGTATGTGTATGGATGGGTGGGTGGGTATGTGTGTGGATGGGTGGGTATGTGTGTGGATGGGTAGGTATGTGTGTGGATGGGTGGGTATGTGTGGATCGTTGGGTATGTGTGTGGATGGGTGGGTATGTGTGTGGATGGGTGGGTATGTGTGTGGATTGGTGGGTATGTTTGTGGATGGATGGGTATGTGTGTGGATGGGTGGGTGGGTATGTGTGTGGATGGATGGG
Source organism: Oncorhynchus gorbuscha (assembly GCF_021184085.1). Taxonomy (NCBI): domain Eukaryota; kingdom Metazoa; phylum Chordata; class Actinopteri; order Salmoniformes; family Salmonidae; genus Oncorhynchus; species Oncorhynchus gorbuscha. Next base: position 10,659 of record NW_025749325.1, read on the forward strand.
TATGTGTGGATGGGTGGGTATGTGTGTGATGGGTGGGTATGTGTATGGATCGTTGGGTATGTGTGTGGATGGGTGGGTATGTGTGTGGATGGGTGGGTATGTGTGTGGATGGGTGGGTATGTGTGTGGATGGGTGGGTATGTGTGTGGATTGTGGGTATGTTTGTGGATGGATGGGTATGTGTGTGGATTGGTGGGTATGTTTGTGGATGGGTGGGTATGTGTGTGGATGGTTGGGTATGTTTGTGGATGGGTGGGTATGTGTGTGGATGGGTGGGTATGTGTGTGGATGGGTGGGTATGTGTGTGGATCGTTGGGTATGTGTGTGGATTGGTGGGTATGTTTGTGGATGGGTGGGTATGTGTGTGGATTGGTGGGTATGTTTGTGGATGGTTGGGTATGTGTGTGGATGGGTGGGTATGTGTGTGGATGGGTGGGTATGTGTGGATTGGTGGGTATGTTTGTGGATGGATGGGTATGTGTGTGGATGGGTGGGTGGTTATGTGTGTGGATGGGTGGGTATGTGTGTGGATGGTTGGGTATGTTTGTGGATGGGTAGGTGTGTGTGGATGGGTGGGTGGGTGGTTATGTGTGTGGATGGGTGGGTGGAATGTGGTGGATGGGTGGGTGGGAATGTGGATGGGTGGGTGGGAATGTGTGTGGATGGTTGGGTATGTTTGTGGATGGGTAGGTATGTGTGTGGATGGGTGGGTGGGTGGGTATGTGTGTGGATGGGTGGGTGGGAATGTGTGTGGATGGGCAGGTAGTGTGTGGATGGGTGGGTATGTGTGTGGATGGGTGGGTGGGAATGTGTGTGGATGGGCAGGTAGTGTGTGGATGGGTGGGTATGTGTGTGGATGGGTGGGTGGGAATGTGTGTGGATGGGCAGGTAGTGTGTGGATGGGTGGGAATGTGTGTGGATGGGCAGGTATGTGTGTGGATGGGTGGGTGGGTGGGTATGTGTGTGGATGGGTGGGTGGGTGGGTATGTGTGGATGGGTGGGTGGGTGGGTGGGTATGTGTGGATGGGTGGGTGGGAATGTGTGTGGATGGGCAGGTAGTGTGGATGGGTGGGTATGTGTGTGGATGGGTGGGTGGGTATGTGTGGATGGGGTATGTGTGGATGGGTGGGTATGTGTGTGTGTTGCAGCATATGCTTCACTGCCCTCAAAGTGCACCTTGAACGGTGTTAAATAAACATGTTGATGTTCTGAGTGCTGATAATTTACATCTCCACTATTCTTCCCCATTACCCATGAATCTCTTCCTCCTATCTCTCTCTATCCCAATACCCATCCATCTCTCTTCATCCTATCTCTCTTCCCCATTACCCATTCATCTCTCTTCCTCCTATCTCTTTCTTCCCCATTACCCATCCATCTCTCTTCCTCCTATCTCTCTCTTCCCCATTACCCATGAATCTCTCTTCCTCCTATCTCTCTCTTCCCCATTACCCATGAATCTCTTCCTCCTATCTCTCTCTATCCCAATACCCACCCATCTCTCTTCATCCTATCTCTCTCTTCCCCATTACCCATTCATCTCTTCCTCCTATCTCTTTCTTCCCCATTACCCATCCATCTCTCTTCCTCCTATCTCTCTCTTCCCCATTACCCATTCATCTCTCTTCCTCCTATCTCTCTCTTCCCCATTACCCATCCATCTCTCTTCCTCCTATCTCTCTTCCCCATTACCCATTCATCTCTCTTCCTCCTATCTCTCTCTTCCCCATTACCCATCCATCTCTCTTCCTCCTATCTCTCTCTTCCCCATTACCCATCCATCTCTTCCTCCTATCTCTCTCTTCCCCATACCCATCCATCTCTTCCTCCTATCTCTCTCTTCCCCATTACCCATCCATCTCTCTTCCTCCTATCTCTCTCTTCCCCATTACCCATCCATCTCTCTTCCTCCTATCTCTCTTCCCCATTACCCATCCATCTCTCTTCCTCCTATCTCTCTCTTCCCCATTACCCATTCATCTCTTTTCCTCCTTTCTCTCTCTTCCTACCCTCTCACTGTCTCTCTCCTAACTTATCTCTCTACCTCTCTCTCTTCTACTCCCTGCTCTCTCCCTCTTATTCATCTCTTCTCCTATCTCCCTATTCCTCCTACCTTCTCTCCTAACTTTTCCCTCTTTCTCTCTTTTACTCCCTCTCTCCCTCACTATCTCCTCTTTTCATCCCTCCTACTCCCCCTCTTTGTGCATGGTTGTTAATTAAGGAGTTGACGGTGGCAGCTCCTCTTCTCCTGGCCTTCCAGCACTGAGACATATACATGAAATATTCAGCCAGCCACTCTGAGAGGTTATTCAACGCTAAAACATTTATAGCTCCTCCGGGTAAACCGTCAGGATCAGAGGTGGGATGTATGTACACTGAGTGTACTAAACATTAGGAACATCTTCCTAATATTGAGTTCCAACCCCCCTCTTCTGCCCTCAGAACACCTCAATTCATCGGGGCATGGTCTCTACAAGGTATTTAAATGTTTCACAGGGATGATGGCCCATGTTAACTCCAATGCTTCCCATAGTTGTGTCAAGTTAGCTAGATGTCCGTCGGGTGGTGGACCATTCTTGATAAACACAGGAAACTGTTGAGAGTAGTTCTTGACACAAACCGTGCGCCTGGCACCTACTACCATACTGCCATTCAAAAGCACTTAAATATTTTGCCCATTCACGCTCTGAATGCTACCTGTCTCCATCACTTCATCTACACTGATTGAAGTGGATTTAACACGTGATATCAATAATGGATCATAGCGTTCACCTGGATTCACCTGGTCAGTTTATGTCATGTACTTAATGTTTTGTATACTCAGTGTGTGTGTGTGTGTGTGTGTGTGTGTGTGTGTGTGTGTGTGTGTGTGTGTGTGTGTGTGTGTGTGTGTGTGTGTGTGTGTGAGTGTGTGTGAGTGTGTGTGTGTGTGTGTGTGTGTGTGTGTGTGTGTGTGTGTGTGTGTGTGTGTGTGTGTGTGTGTGTGTGTGTGTCAGGTAGGGGTTAATAGGTATGTAGGAGGTGTGATCAGGGGTTACAGATGTGATTTTATAGTCCTCCTGGGTTAAAGAGGGGCTGGTGGGCTGTAGATTAATGAGGGGGTGGTGAGCTGTAGGTTGAATTAGGGGGCTGTGGGCTGTAGGTTAAAGAGGAGGCTAGTGGGCTGTAGATTAAAGAGGTGGCTGGTGGGCTGTATGTTAAAGAGGGGGCTGGTGGGCTGTAGGTTAAAGAGGGGGCTGGTGGGCTGTAGATTAAAGAGGTGGCTGGTGGGCTGTATGTTAAAGAGGGGCTGGTGGGCTGTAGGTTAAAGAGGTGGCTGGTGGGCTGTATGTTAAAGAGGGGCTGGTGGGCTGTAGATTAAAGAGGTGGCTGGTGGGCTGTATGTTAAAGAGGGGGCTGGTGGGTTGTATGTTAAAGAGGAGGCTGGTGGGCTGTAGATTAAAGAGGGGTCTGGTGGGCTATAGGTTAAAGAGGGGCTGGTGGGCTGTAGATTAAAGAGGGGGCTGGTGGGCTGTAGATTAAAGAGGGGTCTGGTGGGCTATAGGTTAAAGGGGGCTGGTGGGCTGTAGATTAAAGAGGAGGCTGGTGGGCTGTAGGTTAAAGAGGGGCTGGTGGGCTGTAGGTTAAAGAGGGGGCTGGCGGCTGTAGATTAAAGAGGGGGCTGGTGGGCTGTAGGTTAAAGAGGGGGCTGGTGTGCTGTAGGTTAAAGAGGGGGCTGGTGGGCTGTAGGTTAAAGTGGGGTCTGGTGGGCTGTAGGTTAAAGAGGGGGGCTGGTTGGCTGTAGATTAAAGAGGGGGCTGGTGGGTTGTAGATTAAAGAAGGGGCTGGTGGGCTGTAGGTTGAATTAGGGGCTGGTGGGCTGTAGATTGAATTAGGGGCTGGTGGGCTGTAGATTAAAGAAGGGGCTGGTGGGCTGTAGGTTGAATTAGGGGCTGGTGGGCTGTAGATTAAAGAGGGGGCTGGTGGGCTGTAGATTAAAGAGGGGCTGGTGGGCTGTAGGTTAAAGAGGGGCTGGTGGGCTGTAGGTTAAAGAGGAGGCTGGTCGGCTGTAGATTAAAGAGGGGGCTGGTCGGCTGTAGATTAAAGAGGGGGCTGGTGGGCTGTAGGTTAAAGAGGAGGCTGGTGGGCTGTAGGTTAAAGAGGGGGCTGGTGGGTTGTAGATTAAAGAGGGGACTGGTGGGCTGTAGGTTAAATAGGGGCTGGTGGGCTGTAGGTTAAAGATGGGACTGGTGGGCTGTAGGTTAAAGAGGGGCTGGTGGGCTGTAGGTTAAAGAGGGGGATGGTGGGCTGTAGATTAAAGAGGGGGCTGGTGGGCTGTAGGTTAAAGAGGGGCTGGTGGGCTGTAGGTTAAAGAGGGGGCTGGTGGGCTGTAGGTTAAAGAGGGGACTGGTGGGCTGTAGGTTAAAGAGGGGGCTGGTTGGCTGTAGGTTAAAGAGGGGGATGGTGGGCTGTAGATTAAAGAGGGGGCTGGTGGGCTGTAGGTTAAAGAGGGGCTGGTGGGCTGTAGGTTAAAGTGGGGTCTGGTGGGCTGTAGGTTAAAGAGGGGGCTGGTGGGTTGTAGATTAAAGAAGGGGCTGGTGGGCTGTAGGTTGAATTAGGGGGCTGGTGGGCTGTAGATTGAATTAGGGGGCTGGTGGGCTGTAGATTAAAGAAGGGGCTGGTGGGCTGTAGGTTGAATTAGGGGGCTGGTGGGCTGTAGATTAAAGAGGGGGCTTGTGGCTGAAGGTTGGAGAGGGGCTTGTGGGCTGGTGGCTGTAGGTTGAAGGAGGGGGTTGGTGGTCAGTTCACTGCCACGAAATGATGGCTTTATTCGCTGCCACGGCAATCTGTCAGAGCGTGAATTTGGGACTCTCTCCAATGAACTGTGAGCATGGAGAAGGGGGAAACGAGGGGGAGCAAAGCCTTCTGGGGGGGTCAGTCAGAGAGAGGGGGTGTGAAAGAGAGTGAGGAGGGAGAGGAGGATAGAGAGAGAAAGAGCGAGAAAGAGCGAGAGAGAGGGGTGAAAGTTTGAAGAGTGTGTGTGTGTGTGTAAGAGAAAGAGAGAGAGAGAGAGAGAGAGAGAGAGAGAGAGAGAGAGAGAGAGAGAGAGAGAAAGAGAGAGAGAGAGAGAGAGCGAGAGAGAAGTAGTCATACTATAGTAGGGGGAGAGGTCAGTCAGGAACAAAGGCCTCCAGAGACCAGTATGTTCACATTGCAGACAGATGTCATAACAGGACCAGTATGACAGTGTTACCCTAATAGTGGGCTGGGACTCACTGGCCCTGCAAAGTCATTTTGGGTCACACACACACACACACACACACACACACACACACACACACACACACACACACACACACACACACACACACACACACACACACACACACACACACACACACACACACACACACACACACACACACACACACACACACACACACACACACACACACACACACCCCTCTGTCTCAGCCTATGTACTGTCTTTGTATGTTTTGTAATAGGCAAGCTGTGATGATGATGTTGTGATGAGGATCAGCCATGTCCTCTTCTCTCATCATCACAGCAGATTCAGCTGCACTCTGAGACCTCCACTAGGGTTTAACATATATACACCAGTGGAGGCTCCTTAGAGGAGGAAGGGGAGGACCAGAAGAAATCAATAGTGAAACATTTAAAAAGTTATCATTTTTAGATCAAACTATACTGAATATATTCACATCACCAAATAATTGTGTTTTGTTTTGCAATGAAGGTCTACAGTAGCCTCAATAGCACTCTCTGGGTTAGCACCATGGTGGAGCTTCCGTCCTCCTCTGGGAACACTGACTTCAATACAAAACCTAGGAGGCTCGTGGTTCTCACCACATTCCACATTCAGACTTACACAGTAATTATGACAACTTCCAGGGACACCAAGCACTGCAGTGCATAACATATGGTGAGCAGTTGACTCAGAGAGAGAGAAATACAAAACATTTCAACAAATTAATTTCTTCAAAAAGGAAAAGTGCGCGCGAGAGAGAGAGAGCTATATTCTGTTGTATTTTATTTATTCACTTTTGGTTTTATTAATTTATTGCCACCAGGGCCCGCCGGTGTAACTGCTAAACTGCTATTTTGTACATTGTATTGCATGATTGAAGTGGGTTTACTACCGCATTAGTTCTAGTAGCTATATTGACTATGACGTTAACATGGTTACAACAATGTAGGCTGTGTGAACTTTTTTTTGCCTGGTCACAGACAGTTGATGTGTTGTGGACTGAAGCCCACGAGCGAAGGGAAAAGGTGAGAGGAGGAGAGAGCGTAGATGCTTGAAGGAATTATGCATCGATCAGATGGATCATGCTGTTTGTACTCTGTGGCCTCTTTGAAAGTGAACTGTGTTTGTGTGGAATCAGGGGTGTATTCATTCCGCCGATTCTGTTGAAAAACATTTCTTAGACGGAAGCAAACGGAACACAACTGATGGACTAATGATTACACCCTAGATCATGATTACACCCTAGATCAACTAGATGCAGGCAAGAGTGGTATTGAATGTGTCAATGTCTGTCGCCTTGATTACTCAAATTTCTCTCGATCTGTGCACCTACGCTGTAAACTTCATAGGCTAGGTTTTAGCAACAACATCATGATGCCAGTACCCCTGGTATCCATGTTATTTTTTCCTTCCAGTCTCCCTGGTATCCATGTTATTTTTTCCTGTCAGTACCCCTGGTATCCATGTTATTCTTTCCTTCCAGTACCCCTGGTATCCATGTTATTTTTTCCTGTCATTACCCCTGGTATCCATGTTATTTTTTCCTTCCAGTCTCCCTGGTATCCATGTTATTTTTTCCTTCCAGTACCCCTGGTATCCATGTTATTTTTTCCTGTCAGTACCCCTGGTATCCATGCTATTTTTTCCTGTCAGTACCCCTGGTATCCATGTTATTTTTTCCTGTCAGTACCCCTGGCATCCATGTTATTTTTTTCCTGTCAGTACCCCTGGCATCCATGTTATTTTTTTCCTGTCAGTACCCCTGGCATCCATGTTATTTTTTTCCATCCAGTCTCCCTGGTATCCATGTTATTTTTTTCCATCCAGTCTCCCTGGCATCCATGTTATTTTTTTCCTGTCAGTACCCCTGGCATCCATGTTATTTTTTTCCTGTCAGTACCCCTGGCATCCATGTTATTTTTTTCCATCCAGTCTCCCTGGCATCCATGTTATTTTTTCCTGACAGTACCCCTGGCATCCATGTTATTTTTTCCTGTCAGTACCCCTGGCATCCATGTTATTTTTTCCATCCAGTCTCCCTGGCATCCATGTTATTTTTTCCTGTCAGTACCCCTGGCATCCATGTTATTTTTTTCGATCCAGTCTCCCTGGCATCCATGTTATTTTTTTCCATCCAGTCTCCCTGGCATCCATGTTATTTTTTCCTTCCAGTACCCCTGGTATCCATGTTATTTTTTCCTTCCAGTACCCCTGGTATCCATGTTATTTTTTCCTGTCAGTACCCCTGGCATCCATGTTATTTTTTCCTGTCAGTACCCCTGGCATCCATGTTATTTTTTCCTTCCAGTACCCCTGGCATCCATGTTATTTTTTTCCATCCAGTCTCCCTGGCATCCATGTTATTTTTTCCTGACAGTACCCCTGGCATCCATGTTATTTTTTCCTGTCAGTACCCCTGGCATCCATGTTATTTTTTCCTTCCAGTACCCCTGGCATCCATGTTATTTTTTTCCATCCAGTCTCCCTGGCATCCATGTTATTTTTTCCTGACAGTACCCCTGGCATCCATGTTATTTTTTCCTGTCAGTACCCCTGGCATCCATGTTATTTTTTCCTGTCAGTACCCCTGGCATCCATGTTATTTTTTCCTGTCAGTACCCCTGGCATCCATGTTATTTTTTCCTGTCAGTACCCCTGGCATCCATGTTATTTTTTCCTGTCAGTACCCCTGGTATCCATGTTATTTTCTCCTGTCAGTACCCCTGGCATCCATGTTATTTTTTCCTGTCAGTACCCCTGGCATCCATGTTATTTTTTCCTGTCAGTACCCCTGGCATCCATGTTATTTTCTCCTGTCAGTACCCCTGGCATCCATGTTATTTTTTCCTGTCAGTACCCCTGGCATCCATGTTATTTTTCCTGTCAGTACCCCTGGCATCCATGTTATTTTTTCCTGTCAGTACCCCTGGCATCCATGTTATTTTTTCCTGTCAGTACCCCTGGCATCCATGTTATTTTCTCCTGTCAGTACCCCTGGCATCCATGTTATTTTTTCCTGTCAGTACCCCTGGCATCCATGTTATTTTTTCCTGTCAGTACCCCTGGCATCCATGTTATTTTTTCCTGTCAGTACCCCTGGCATCCATGTTATTTTTTCCTGTCAGTACCCCTGGTATCCATGTTATTTTTTCCTGTCAGTACCCCTGGCATCCATGTTATTTTTTCCTGTCAGTACCCCTGGCATCCATGTTATTTTTTCCTGTCAGTACCCCTGGCATCCATGTTATTTTCTCCTGTCAGTACCCCTGGCATCCATGTTATTTTTTCCTGTCAGTACCCCTGGCATCCATGTTATTTTTTCCTGTCAGTACCCCTGGTATCCATGTTATTTTCTCCTGTCAGTACCCCTGGCATCCATGTTATTTTTTCCTGTCAGTACCCCTGGCATCCATGTTATTTTTTCCTGTCAGTACCCCTGGCATCCATGTTATTTTTTCCTGTCAGTACCCCTGGCATCCATGTTATTTTTTCCTGCCAGTACCCCTGGCATCCATGTTATTTTTTCCTGCCAGTACCCCTGGCATCCATGTTATTTTTTCCTGTCAGTACCCCTGGCATCCATGTTATTTTTTCCTGTCAGTACCCCTGGCATCCATGTTATTTTTTCCTGTCAGTACCCCTGGCATCCATGTTATTTTTTCCTGTCAGTACCCCTGGCATCCATGTTATTTTTTCCTGTCAGTACCCCTGGTATCCATGTTATTTTCTCCTGTCAGTACCCCTGGCATCCATGTTATTTTTTCCTGTCAGTACCCCTGGCATCCATGTTATTTTTTCCTGTCAGTACCCCTGGCATCCATGTTATTTTCTCCTGTCAGTACCCCTGGCATCCATGTTATTTTTTCCTGTCAGTACCCCTGGCATCCATGTTATTTTTTCCTGTCAGTACCCCTGGCATCCATGTTATTTTTTCCTGTCAGTACCCCTGGCATCCATGTTATTTTTTCCTGTCAGTACCCCTGGCATCCATGTTATTTTCTCCTGTCAGTACCCCTGGCATCCATGTTATTTTTTCCTGTCAGTACCCCTGGCATCCATGTTATTTTTTCCTTCCAGTACCCCTGGTATCCATGTTATTTTTTCCTGTCAGTACCCCTGGTATCCATGTTATTTTTTCCTGTCATTACCCCTGGTATCCATGTTATTTTTTCCTTCCAGTCTCCCTGGTATCCATGTTATTTTTTCCTTCCAGTACCCCTGGTATCCATGTTATTTTTTCCTTCCAGTCTCCCTGGTATCCATGTTATTTTTTCCTTCCAGTACCCCTGGTATCCATGTTATTTTTTCCTGTCAGTACCCCTGGTATCCATGCTATTTTTTCCTGTCAGTACCCCTGGTATCCATGTTATTTTTTCCTGTCAGTACCCCTGGCATCCATGTTATTTTTTTCCTGTCAGTACCCCTGGCATCCATGTTATTTTTTTCCTGTCAGTACCCCTGGCATCCATGTTATTTTTTTCCATCCAGTCTCCCTGGTATCCATGTTATTTTTTTCCATCCAGTCTCCCTGGCATCCATGTTATTTTTTTCCTGTCAGTACCCCTGGCATCCATGTTATTTTTTTCCATCCAGTCTCCCTGGCATCCATGTTATTTTTTCCTGACAGTACCCCTGGCATCCATGTTATTTTTTCCTGTCAGTACCCCTGGCATCCATGTTATTTTTTCCATCCAGTCTCCCTGGCATCCATGTTATTTTTTCCTGTCAGTACCCCTGGCATCCATGTTATTTTTTTCGATCCAGTCTCCCTGGCATCCATGTTATTTTTTTCCATCCAGTCTCCCTGGCATCCATGTTATTTTTTCCTGACAGTACCCCTGGTATCCATGTTATTTTTTCCTTCCAGTACCCCTGGTATCCATGTTATTTTTTCCTGTCAGTACCCCTGGCATCCATGTTATTTTTTCCTGTCAGTACCCCTGGCATCCATGTTATTTTTTCCTTCCAGTACCCCTGGCATCCATGTTATTTTTTTCCATCCAGTCTCCCTGGCATCCATGTTATTTTTTCATGACAGTACCCCTGGCATCCATGTTATTTTTTCCTGTCAGTACCCCTGGCATCCATGTTATTTTTTCCTTCCAGTACCCCTGGCATCCATGTTATTTTTTTCCATCCAGTCTCCCTGGCATCCATGTTATTTTTCCTGACAGTACCCCCTGGCATCCATGTTATTTTTTCCTGTCAGTACCCTGGCATCCATGTTATTTTTTCCTGTCAGTACCCCTGGCATCCATGTTATTTTTTCCTGTCAGTACCCCTGGCATCCATGTTATTTTTCCTGTCAGTACCCCTGGCATCCATGTTATTTTTTCCTGTCAGTACCCCTGGCATCCATGTTATTTTTTCCTGTCAGTACCCTGGTATCCATGTTATTTTCTCCTGTCAGTACCCCTGGCATCCATGTTATTTTTTCCTGTCAGTACCCCTGGCATCCATGTTATTTTTCCTGTCAGTACCCCTGGCATCCATGTTATTTTCTCCTGTCAGTACCCCTGGCATCCATGTTATTTTTTCCTGTCAGTACCCCTGGCATCCATGTTATTTTTTCCTGTCAGTACCCCTGGCATCCATGTTATTTTTTCCTGTCAGTACCCCTGGCATCCATGTTATTTTTTCCTGTCAGTACCCCTGGTATCCATGTTATTTTCTCCTGTCAGTACCCCTGGCATCCATGTTATTTTTTTCCTGTCAGTACCCCTGGCATCCATGTTATTTTTCCTGTCAGTACCCCTGGCATCCATGTTATTTTTCCTGTCAGTACCCCTGGCATCCATGTTATTTTTTCCTGTCAGTACCCCTGGTATCCATGTTATTTTTTCCTGTCAGTACCCCTGGCATCCATGTTATTTTTCCTGTCAGTACCCCCTGGCATCCATGTTATTTTTTCCTGTCAGTACCCCTGGCATCCATGTTATTTTCTCCTGTCAGTACCCCTGGCATCCATGTTATTTTTTCCTGTCAGTACCCCTGGCATCCATGTTATTTTTTCCTGTCAGTACCCCCCTGGTATCCATGTTATTTTCTCCTGTCAGTACCCCTGGCATCCATGTTATTTTTTCCTGTCAGTACCCTGGCATCCATGTTATTTTTTCCTGTCAGTTGCCCTGGCATCCATGTTATTTTTTCCTGTCAGTACCCCTGGCATCCATGTTATTTTTTCCTGCCAGTACCCCTGGCATCCATGTTATTTTTTCCTGCCAGTACCCCTGGCATCCATGTTATTTTTTCCTGTCAGTACCCCTGGCATCCATGTTATTTTTTCCATCCAGTCTCCCTGGCATCCATGTTATTTTTTCCTGCCAGTACCCCTGGCATCCATGTTATTTTTTCCTGCCAGTACCCCTGGCATCCATGTTATTTTTTCCTGTCAGTACCCCTGGCATCCATGTTATTTTTCCTGTCAGTACCCCTGGCATCCATGTTATTTTCCTGTCAGTACCCCTGGCATCCATGTTATTTTTTCCTGCCAGTACCCCTGGCATCCATGTTATTTTTTCCTGTCAGTACCCCTGGCATCCATGTTATTTTTTCCTGTCAGTACCCCTGGCATCCATGTTATTTTTTCCTGTCAGTACCCCTGGCATCCATGTTATTTTTCCTGTCAGTACCCCTGGCATCCATGTTATTTTTTCCTGTCAGTACCCTGGCATCCATGTTATTTTTTCCTGCCAGTACCCCTGGCATCCATGTTATTTTTTCCTGCCAGTACCCCTGGCATCCATGTTATTTTTTCCTGTCAGTACCCCTGGCATCCATGTTATTTTTTCCATCCAGTCTCCCTGGCATCCATGTTATTTTTTCCTGCCAGTACCCCTGGCATCCATGTTATTTTTTCCTGTCAGTACCCCTGGCATCCATGTTATTTTTTCCTGTCAGTACCCCTGGCATCCATGTTATTTTTTCCTGTCAGTACCCCTGGCATCCATGTTATTTTTTCCATCCAGTCTCCCTGGTATCCATGTTATTTGAATTATGCAATTATTACAAGTGAAATAACACAGTGATTGGAATTGACTTCACTGAAATCATGAAATCATGTGCAGCTACTGCCTTCGTGGATAGTCTTCACTAATACTAATGGAAATGCAGCAATAAGACAAATTCTCCCCATCAGCCCAATGTCTTTTCCTTGTCAAATGACCCGTTGTACTACTAGCTGGTCTGACTCTGGGAAGGATCTGAGGTCTAATTCTCTGTGACCTGGAGCCATGGGAGGCCACAGAAAACGGGCCACATCATAATTGCCAAATTGTAACTGTGGCTTGGAGGGTCTTCCTGTGAAAACAGAATCCAAACACAATTCATGGAATCAAAGGAAAACAGAGCAGCAAATGAGCTGCAGGGCTATCAGTACCAAAGCATGGGGGAATTGAATCAAACCGAAACGGTGCTCCCAATTCTCTGTTTTTGCCTGCAAGTAAGGCCTTGATGTTGTGGTGTTGCTATCGTAAACCCCTAACCTTCTTTTGTGGCAGTTTGGGGACGGAATCACAAAAATAATTTAACTCAGCTGCAAGTGGCACATTTTAGTCAGAAAACTGTATAGGAATAAGTGCTTTCCGACATGATTCACACGGTCACGAGTCATGACTCAGAGTCAAGGTAAAACTAACCCCAGGTTACCCTGAGTAATCAGACATGTGAGTGATGATCTGCGTTCGTCCCCTGGAGAGAAAGAGAATAGTAACATAGTGATTATATTACTGCTTGGTCATGGCCAAATGGGTGTGTTAGCATAGCTTAACAATGTATTGCTAACCTACAGTAGCTCTAAAACCACAGGCACGCGCACACAAACACATGTGCACAACTAGTGGTCCACTGTATGGGCATATACATTACATCAGCTAAACGCTAAACTACTTTCTTGGGGATACTTTGTTGAACCATCTGCTAAGAGTCCTCCCAATTGAACACTACATTGACTGTGCTGAAAGCTAGCAACCCAATGGATCTAATCATGTAAATGTGTATAACATGGGCTAAGCTTGTGGGCTATACTGCATTACATTTGCTTGAGCTATCTGCCGGTAGCGAAACTATCTGCATGTGGTCCACTGCGTGCATTGGTTTGCTCCAGCTCTCAGCTCAGGGTTTGATATGTGCAGCACTGTGGCTCACACCTCTGGGTTCTGTCTGTATGGGTCACTATGGCTGAACTGTCAGCTCTAGGCCTTGTCTCTGTTTCACACTGTGGCTCACACCTCTGGGTTCTGTCTGTATGGGTCTCTATGGCTGAACTGTCAGCTCTAGGCCTTGTCTCTGTTTCACACTGTGGCTGACACCTCTGGGTTCTGTCTGTATGGGTCACTATGGCTGAACTGTCAGCTCTAGGCCTTGTCTCTGTTTCACACTGTGGCTGACACCTCTGGGTTCTGTCTGTATGGGTCTCTATGGCTGAACTGTCAGCTCTAGGCCTTGTCTCTGTTTCACACTGTGGCTGACACCTCTGGGTTCTGTATGTATGGGTCTCTATGGCTGAACTGTCAGCTCTAGGCCTTGTCTCTGTTTCACACTGTGGCTGACACCTCTGGGTTCTGTCTGTATGGGTCTCTATGGCTGAACTGTCAGCTTTAGGCCTTGTTCTGTTTCACACTGTGGCTGACACCTCTGGGTTCTGTCTGTATGGGTCTCTATGGCTGAACTGTCAGCTCTAGGCCTTGTCTCTGTTTCACACTGTGGCTGACACCTCTGGTTCTGTCTGTATGGGTCCCTATGGCTGAACTGTCAGCTCTAGGCCTTGTCTCTGTTTCACACTGTGGCTGACACCTCTGGGTTCTGTCTGTATGGGTCTCTATGGCTGAACTGTCAGCTCTAGGCCTTGTTCTGTTTCACACTGTGGCTGACACCTCTGGGTTCTGTCTGTATGGGTCTCTATGGCTGAACTGTCAGCTCTAGGCCTTGTCTCTGTTTCACACTGTGGCTGACACCTCTGGGTTCTGTCTGTATGGGTCTCTATGGCTGAACTGTCAGTTTCTAGGCCTTGTCTCTGTTTCACACTGTGGCTGACACCTCTGGGTTCTGTCTGTATGGGTCTCTATGGCTGAACTGTCAGCTCTAGGCCTTGTCTCTGTTTCACACTGTGGCTGACACTCTGGGTTCTGTCTGTATGGGTCTCTATGGCTGAACTGTCAGCTTCTAGGCCTTGTCTCTGTTTCACACTGTGGCTGACACTTCTGGGCCCTGTCTGTATGGGTCTCTATGGCTGAACTGTCAGCTCTAGGCCTTGTTCCCTGTTTCACACTGTGGTTGACACCTCTGGGTTCTGTCTGTATGGGTCTCTATGGCTGAACTGTCGCTCTAGGCCTTGTCTCTGTTTCACACTGTGGCTGACACCTCTCTGGGTTCTGTCTGTATGGGTTCCCTATGGCTGAACTGTCAGCTCTAGGCCTTGTTCTGTTTCACACTGTGGCTGGCCCAATTTCTCAGGCACCAGATAGATGCCAGTGTGTGTGTGTGTGCATGTGGTGTGTGTTTGTTTGTGCGTGTATGTGTGTGGTTCTGTGTGTTCTGTCCACCCATTGGCCTTCGTGACATTATTGTAGTCCAGTGATCTATGGGCTTCCTGTCACGATCGTTGTTGGAATGAGGTGAGGGTCAAAGCGCAGCGTGGTAAGTGTTCATCATATATTTATTAAACCGAGAACACTAAACAAAATAACATACATATAGCAGAAAATAATCACCCACGAAACACAAGTGGGAAAAGGCTACCTAAGTATGATTCTCAATCAGAGACAACGAACGACACCTGCCTCTGATTGAGAACCATACCAGGCCAAACGCAAAA
>NW_025749326.1:0-25719 GCF_021184085.1 Oncorhynchus gorbuscha
ACCTCCAATCGAGCTTCAATGCCATACAACACTCCTTCCGTTGTCATGCAGGTGAAAGAGGACCCAAAAGCGACTTGGCGAAAACAGAGTCTTTAATCCAGTAAAGTAAATACAATCAAAAAAAACACAACTTTCACTCGAAATGACGAGGACAAACTGGAGACTCGATCTTGAACAGCAGGTGAACAGCAGGTTGCCTCGGGAAGGCACTTGAACCAGACAGACTCAGACACCTGCTCACCACGCAGCATCTGAGGAAAACACGACACGACAGGGCGATACACAAACACAGCACGGTGAATTCTAGACAAGGAACCGACAGGACAGGAACGGAACACAAAGGAAGAAATAGGGACTCTAATCAGGGGAAAGGATCGGGAACAGGTGTGGGAAGACTAAATGATTGATTAGGGGAATAGGAACAGCTGGGAGCAGGAACGGAACGATAGAGAGAAGAGAGAGCGAGAGAGTGAGAGAGGGAGGGGGAGAGAGGGATAGAAAGAGGGAAAGAACCTAATAAGACCAGCAGAGGGAAACGAATAGAATGGGAAGCACAGGGACAAGACAAGATAATAAATGACAAAACATGACAGTACCCCCCACTCACCGAGCGCCTCCTGGCGCACTCGAGGAGGAATCCTGGCAGCAACGGAGGAAATCATCAATGAGTGAACGGTCCAGCACGCCCCGAGACGGAACCCAACTCCTCTCCTCAGGACCGTAACCCTCCCAATCCACTAAGTATTGGTGACCCCGTCCCCGAGAACGCATGTCCATGATCTTATGTACCTTGTAAATAGGTGCGCTCTCGACAAGGACGGGAGGGGGGAGGGAAGACGAACGGGGGTGCGAAGAAAGGGCTTGACACAGGAGACATGGAAGACAGGATGGACGCGACGAAGATGTCGCGGAAGAAGCAGTCGCACAGCGACAGGATTGACGACCTGGGAGACACGGAACGGACCAATGAATCCGCGGAGTCAACTTACGAGAAGCTGTCGTAAGAGGAAGGTTGCGAGTGGAAAGCCACACTCTCTGGCCGCAACAATACCTTGGACTCTTAATCCTGCGTTTATTGGCGGCTCTCACAGTCTGTGCCCTGTAACGGCAAAGTGCAGACCTCACCCTCCTCCAGGTGCGCTCACAACGTTGGACAAACGCTTGAGCGGAGGGAACGCTGGACTCGGCAAGCTGGGATGAGAACAGAGGAGGCTGGTAACCCAGACTACTCTGAAACGGAGATAACCCGGTAGCAGACGAAGGAAGCGAATTGTGAGCGTATTCTGCCCAGGGGAGCTGTTCTGCCCAAGACGCAGGGTTTCTGAAAGAAAGGCTGCGTAGTATGCGACCAATCGTCTGATTGGCCTCTCTGCTTGACCGTTAGACTGGGGATGAAACCCGGAAGAGAGACTGACGGACGCACCAATCAAACGACAAAACTCCCTCCAAAACTGTGACGTGAATTGCGGGCCTCTGTCTGAAACGGCGTCCTAACGGGAGGCCATGAATTCTGAATACATTCTCGATAATGATTTGTGCCGTCTCCTTAGCGGAAGGAAGTTTAGCGAGGGAATGAAATGTGCCGCCTTAGAGAACCTATCGACAACCGTAAGAATCACAGTCTTCCCCGCAGACAAAGGCAGACCGGTAATGAAGTCTAGGGCGATGTGAGACCATGGTCGAGAAGGAATGGGGAGCGGTCTGAGACGACCGGCAGGAGGAGAGTTACCCGACTTAGTCTGCGCGCAGTCCGAACAAGCAGCCACGAAACGGCGCGTGTCACGCTCCTGAGTCGGCCACCAAAAGCGCTGGCGAATAGACGCAAGAGTGCCTCGAACACCGGGATGACCAGCTAACTTGGCAGAGTGAGCCCACTGAAGAACAGCCAGACGAGTGGAAACAGGAACGAAAAGGAGGTTACTAGGACAAGCGCGCGGCGCAGTGTGCGTGAGTGCTTGCTTAACCTGTCTTTCAATTCCCAGACTGTTAACCCGACAACACGCCCATAAGGAAGAATCCCCTCGGGATCAGTAGAAGCCACAGAAGAACTAAACAGACGGGATAAGGCATCAGGCTTGGTGTTCTTGCTACCCGGACGGTAAGAAATCACAAACTCGAAACGAGCGAAAAACAACGCCCAACGAGCTTGACGGGCATTAAGTCGTTTGGCAGAACGGATGTACTCAAGGTTCTTATGGTCTGTCCAAACGACAAAAGGAACGGTCGCCCTCCAACCACTGTCGCCATTCGCCTAGGGCTAAGCGGATGGCGAGCAGTTCACGGTTACCCACATCATAGTTGCGCTCAGATGGCGACAGGCGATGAGAAAAATAAGCGCAAGGATGAACCTTATCGTCAGACTGGAAGCGCTGGGATAGAATGGCTCCCACGCCTACCTCTGAAGGGCCAACCTCGACAATGAATTGTCTAGTGACGTCAGGAGTAACGAGGATAGGAGCGGACGTAAACGTTCTTTTAGAAGATCAAAAGCTCCCTGGGCGGAACCGGACCACTTAAAACACGTCTTGACAGAAGTAAGAGCTGTGAGAGGGGCAGCAACTTGACCGAAATTACGAATGAAACGCCGATAGAAATTAGCGAAACCTAAAAGCGCTGCAACTCGACACGTGACCTTGGAACGGGCCAATCACTGACAGCTTGGACCTTAGCGGAATCCATCTGAATGCCTTCAGCGGAAATAACGGAACCGAGAAAAGTAACGGAGGAGACATGAAAAGAGCACTTCTCAGACTTTACGTAGAGACAATTCTCTAAAAGGCGCTGTAGAACACGTCGAACGTGCTGAACATGAATCTCGAGTGACGGAGAAAAAATCAGGATATCGTCAAGATAGACAAAAACAAAGATGTTCAGCATGTCTCTCAGAACATCATTAACTAATGCCTGAAAAACAGCTGGCGCATTGGCGAGACCAAACGGCAGAACCCGGTACTCAAAATGCCCTAACGGAGTGTTAAACGCCGTTTCCACTCGTCCCCCTCTCTGATGCGCACGAGATGGTAAGCGTTACGAAGGTCCAACTTAGTAAAGCACCTGGCTCCCTGCAGAATCTCGAAGGCTGATGACATAAGGGGAAGCGGATAACGATTCTTAACCGTTATGTCATTCAGCCCTCGATAATCCACGCAGGGGCGCAGAGTACCGTCCTTCTTCTTAACAAAAAGAACCCCGCCCCGGCCGGAGAGGAAGAAGGCACTATGGTACCGGCGTCAAGAGACACAGACAAATAATCCTCGAGAGCCTTACGTTCGGGAGCCGACAGAGAGTATAGTCTACCCCGAGGAGGAGTGGTCCCCGGAAGGAGATCAATACTACAGTCATACGACCGGTGAGGAGGAAGGGAGTTGGCTCGGGACCGACTGAAGACCGTGCGCAGATCATGATATTCCTCCGGCACTCCTGTCAAATCGCCAGGTTCCTCCTGAGAAGTAGGGACAGAAGAAACGGGAGGGATGGCAGACATTAAACACTTCACATGACAAGAAACGTTCCAGGATAGGATAGAATTACTAGACCAATTAATAGAAGGATTATGACATACTAGCCAGGGATGACCCAAAACAACAGGTGTAAACGGTGAACGAAAAATCAAAAAAGAAATAGTCTCACTGTGGTTACCAGATACTGTGAGGGTTAAAGGTAGTGTCTCAAATCTGATACTGGGAAGATGACTACCATCTAAGGCGAACATGGGCGTAGGCTTCTCTAACTCTCTGAAAGGAATGTCATGTTTCCGAACCCATGCTTCGTCCATGAAACAACCCTCAGCCCCAGAGTCTATCAAGGCACTACATGTAGCACCCGAACCGGTCCAGCGTAGATGGACCGACAAAGTAGTACAGGATTTTGATGGAGAGACTTGAGTAGTTGCGCTCACCTGTAGCCCTCCGCTTACAGATGAGCTCTGGCTTTTACTGGACATGAATTAACAAAATGTCCAGCAACTCCGCAATAGAGGCACAGGCGGTTGGTGATCCTCCGTCCTCTCCTTAGTCGAGATGCGAATCCCTCCCAGCTGCATGGGCTCAGACTCTGAGCCAGAGGAGGGAGATGGTTGCGATGCGGAGCAGGGAAACACCGTTGATGCGAGCTCTCTTCCACGAGCCCGGTGACGAAGATCTACCCGTCGTTCTATGCGGATGGCGAGAGCAATCAAAGAGTCCACATCTGAAGGAACCTCCCGGGAGAGAATCTCATCCTTAACCACTGCGTGGAGTCCCTCCAGAAAACGAGCGAGCAGCGCCGGCTCGTTCCACTCACTAGAGGCAGCAAGAGTGCGAAGCTCAATAGAATAATCCGTTATGGACCGTTCACCTTGGCATAAGGAAGCCAGGGCCCTAGAAGCCTCCCTACCAAAAACTGAACGGTCAAAAACCCGAATCATCTCCTCTTTAAAGTTCTGGAACTTGTTAGAGCAATCAGCCCTTGCCTCCCAGATAGCTGTGCCCCATTCTCGAGCCCGGCCAGTAAGGAGTGAAATGACGTAAGCAACCCGAGCTCTCTCTAGAGTATGTGTTGGGTTGAGAGAGAACACAATCTCACACTGCGTGAGAAAGGAGCGGCACTCAGTGGGCTGCCCGGAGTAGCAAGGTGGGTTATTAACCCTAGGTTCTGGAGGCTCGGCAGGCCAGGAAGTAACAGGTGGCACGAGACGTAGACTCTGGAACTGTCCAGAGAGGTCGGAAACCTGAGCGGCCAGGTTCTCCACGGCATGGCGAGCAGCAGACAATTCCTGCTCGTGTCTGCCGAGCATGGCTCCTTGGATCTCGACGGCAGTGTAACGAGCGTCTGAAGTCGCTGGGTCCATTCCTTGGTCGGTTCCTTCTGTCATGCAGGTGAAAGAGGACCCAAAAGCGACTTGGCGAAAACAGAGTCTTTAATCCAGTAAAGTAAATACAATCAAAAAAACACAACTTTCACTCGAAATGACGAGGACAAACTGAGACTCGATCTTGAACAGCAGGTGAACAGCAGGTTGCCTCGGGAAGGCACTTGAACCAGACAGACTCAGACACCTGCTCACCACGCAGCATCTGAGGAAAACACGACACGACAGGGCGATACACAAACACAGCACGGTGAATTCTAGACAAGGAACCGACAGGACAGGAACGGAACACAAAGGAAGAAATAGGGACTCTAATCAGGGGAAAGGATCGGGAACAGGTGTGGGAAGACTAAATGATTGATTAGGGGAATAGGAACAGCTGGGAGCAGGAACGGAACGATAGAGAGAAGAGAGAGCGAGAGAGTGAGAGAGGGAGGGGGAGAGAGAGGGATAGAAAGAGGGAAAGAACCTAATAAGACCAGCAGAGGGAAACGAATAGAATGGGAAGCACAGGGACAAGACAAGATAATAAATGACAAAACATGACATCCGTGGCCTCCAACTGCTCTTACACGCTAGTAAAACCAAATGCATGCTTTTCAACCGATCGCTGCCTGCACCCGCATGCCCGACTAGCATCACCACACTGGATGGCTCCGACCTTGAATATGTGGACACCTATAATTACCTAGGTGTCTGGCTAGAATGCAAACTCTCCTTCCAGACCCATATCAAACATCTCTAATCGAAAATCAAATCAAGAATCGGCTTTCTATTCCGCAACAAAGCCTCCTTCACTCACGCTGCCAAGCTTACCCTAGTAAAACTGACTATCCTACCGATCCTCGACTTCGGCGACGTCATCTACAAAATTGCTTCCAACACTCTACTCAGCAAACTGGATGCAGTTTATCACAGTGCCATCCGTTTTGTCACTAAAGCACCTTATATTACCCACCACTGCGACTTGTATGCTCTAGTCGGCTGGCCCGCTACATATTCGTCGCCAGACCCACTGGCTTCAGGTCATCTACAAGGCCATGCTAGGCAAAGCTCCACCTTATCTCAGCTCACTGGTCACGATGGCAACACCCATCCGTAGCACGCGCTCCAGCAGGTGTATCTCATTGATCATCCCTAAAGCCAACACCTCATTCGGCCGCCTTTCGTTCCAGTACTCTGCTGCCTGTGACTGGAACGAATTGCAAAAATCGCTGAAGTTGGAGACTTTTATCTCCTCACCAACTTCAAACATCAGCTAGCTGAGCAGCTAACCGATCACTGCAGCTGTATATAATCTATTGGTAAATAGCACACCCATTTTCACCTACCTCACCCCCACAGTTTTTATTTATTTACTTTTCTGCTCTTTTGCACACCAATATCTCTACCTGTACATGATCATTTATCACTTCAGTGTTAATCTGCAATATTGTAATTATTCGCCTACCTCCTCATGCCTTTTGCACACATTGTATATAGACTCCCCTTTTTTCTCTGTGTTATTGACTTGTTAATTGTTTACTCCATGTGTAACTCTGTGTTGTCTGTTCACACTGCTATGCTTTATCTTGGCCAGGTCGCAGTTGCAAATGAGAACCTGTTCTCAACTAGCCTACCTGGTTAAATAAAGGTGAAATAAATAAAAATATTTTAAAAAATGTCACAAAGTGCTCTACGGAAACCCAGCCTAAAACACAAAACAGAAAGCAATGCAGATGTAGAAGCACGGTGGCTAGGTAAAACTTCCTAGTAAGGCCTAGAAAGGCAGGAAAACCTAGAGAGGAACCAGGCTCTGAGGGGTGGCCAGTCGTCTTCTGGTTTTGCCGGGTTGAGATTGAACATCTTGGCCATGTGCTGTTATAAACATTCATAGATGTCCAGCAGGGTCAAATAATAATAATCCCAGTGGTTGTAGAGGGTGCAACAGGTCAGCACCTCATCAGTACTTTTAATACCCTGGTATCGATGGATGATCACGCAGATAGTCTTTCTGCTCCCGTAGGAGCTAATACATGGTCAGCTCTATCGTCCCTCCCAGTGGTTGTAGAGGGAGCTAATACATGGTCAGCTCTATCGTCCCTCCCAGTGGTTGTAGAGGGAGCTAATACATGGTCAGCTCTATCGTCCCTCCCAGTGGTTGTAGAGGGAGCTAATACATGGTCAGCTCTATCGTCCCTCCCAGTGGTTGTAGAGGGAGCTAATACATGGTCAGCTCTATCGTCCCTCCCAGTGGTTGTAGAGGGAGCTAATACATGGTCAGCTCTATCGTCCCTCCCAGTGGTTGTAGAGGGTGCAACAGGTCAGCACCTCATCAGTACTTTTAATACCCTGGTATCGATGGCTGATCACGCAGATAGTCTTTCTGCTCCCGTAGGTGGCGTCTGTGATGTTTTCTATGATGGATTTGCCTGTGAAATACAGTTGGAAATAAAGTATTTGTAAACAGTGATTTATTGCGTCCCACTGCTGGCCTGCCTCAGACGCTAAGCAGGGTCGGTCCTGGTTGGTAGGTTTGACCTGACGAAGATCCTTTTCAGATGGAAACGTCAATAAAGCAGGGAATTGGGAGCTTTCACAGTGTTCATGTTCTTTACTCAGTCCTGGTTGGTCCAGGAGACCAGATGCTGCTGGAAGTGGAGTTGGGGGGCCAGTAGGAGGCACCCTTTCCTCTGGTCTAAAAAATATATCCCAATGCCCCAGGGCAGTGATTGGGGACATTGCCCTGTGTAGGGTGCTGTCTTTTGGATCGGACTTTAAAAGGGTGTCCTGACAAAATTCCCAATCTGGCCCTAATACAATCCCCAGTTTCCAATTGGCTCATTCATCCCCCCTCCTCTCCTCTGTAACTATTCCCCAGGCCGCTGCTGTAAAATATGTTTTCAGTTAACTTACCTGGTAAAATAAGGGTTCAATAAAATGTGGTGATGTTTTGTCTGTGGCTCAACACATGGCAGACCAGCAACTGGATATAGTCTTAACAATGTGGCTCCGTTTTCAACACATGGCAGACCAGGAACTGGATATAGTCTTAACAATGTGGTGATGTTTTCAGACCAGGAACTGGATATAGTCTTAACGATGTGGTGATGTTTTCAGACCAGGAACTGGATATAGTCTTAACAATGTGGTGATGTTTTCAGACCAGGAACTGGATATAGTGTTAACAATGTGGTGATGTTTTCAGAACAGGAACTGGATATAGTCTTAACAATGTGGTGATGTTTTCAGACCAGGAACTGGATATAGTCTTAACAATGTGGTGATGTTTTCAACACATGGCAGGCCAGGAACTGGATATAGTCTTAACAATGTGGTGATGTTTTCAGAACAGGAACTGGATATAGTCTTAACAATGTGGTGATGTTTTCAACACATGGCAGGCCAGGAACTGGATATAGTCTTAACAATGTGGTGATGTTTTCAACACATGGCAGACCAGGAACTGGATATAGTCTTAACAATGTGGTGATGTTTTCAACACATGGCAGACCAGGAACTGGATATAGTCTTAACAATGTGGTGATGTTTTCAGACCAGGAACTGGATATAGTCTTAACAATGTGGTGATGTTTTCAGACCAGGAACTGGATATAGTCTTAACAATGTGGTGATGTTTTCAGACCAGGAACTGGATATAGTCTTAACAATGTGGTGATGTTTTCAGACCAGGGACTGGATATAGTCTTAACAATGTGGTGATGTTTTCAGACCAGGAACTGGATATAGTCTTAACAATGTGGTGATGTTTTCAGACCAGGAACTGGATATAGTCTTAACAATGTGGTGATGTTTTCAGACCAGGAACTGGATATAGTCTTAACAATGTGGTGATGTTTTCAACACATGGCAGGCCAGGAACTGGATATAGTCTTAACAATGTGGTGATGTTTTCAGACCAGGAACTGGATATAGTCTTAACAATGTGGTGATGTTTTCAGACCAGGGACTGGATATAGTCTTAACAATGTGGTGATGTTTTCAGACCAGGAACTGGATATAGTCTTAACAATGTGGTGATGTTTTCAGACCAGGGACTGGATATAGTCTTAACAATGTGGTGATGTTTTCAGACCAGGAACTGGATATAGTGTTAACAATGTGGTGATGTTTTCAGAACAGGAACTGGATATAGTCTTAACAATGTGGTGATGTTTTCAGACCAGGGACTGGATATAGTCTTAACAATGTGGTGATGTTTTCAGACCAGGGACTGGATATAGTCTTAACAATGTGGTGATGTTTTCAGACCAGGAACTGGATATAGTGTTAACAATGTGGTGATGTTTTCAGAACAGGAACTGGATATAGTCTTAACAATGTGGTGATGTTTTCAGAACAGGAACTGGATATAGTGTTAACATTGTGGTGATGTTTTCAGAACAGGAACTGGATATAGTCTTAACAATGTGGTGATGTTTTCAGAACAGGAACTGGATATAGTCTTAACATTGTGGTGATGTTTTCAACACATGGCAGGCCAGGAACTGGATATAGTGTTAACAATGTGGTGATGTTTTCAGACCAGGAACTGGATATAGTCTTAACAATGTGGTGATGTTTTCAGACCAGGGACTGGATATAGTCTTAACAATGTGGTGATGTTTTCAGACCAGGAACTGGATATAGTGTTAACAATGTGGTGATGTTTTCAGACCAGGGACTGGATATAGTCTTAACAATGTGGTGATGTTTTCAGACCAGGAACTGGATATAGTCTTAACAATGTGGTGATGTTTTCAACACATGGCAGGCCAGGAACTGGATATAGTCTTAACAATGTGGTGATGTTTTCAACACATGGCAGGCCAGGAACTGGATATAGTCTTAACAATGTGGTGATGTTTTCAACACATGGCAGACCAGGAACTGGATATAGTCTTAACAATGTGGTGATGTTTTCAGACCAGGAACTGGATATAGTCTTAACAATGTGGTGATGTTTTCAACACATGGCAGGCCAGGAACTGGATATAGTCTTAACAATGTGGTGATGTTTTCAGACCAGGAACTGGATATAGTGTTAACAATGTGGTGATGTTTTCAGACCAGGAACTGGATATAGTCTTAACAATGTGGTGATGTTTTCAGACCAGGGACTGGATATAGTCTTAACAATGTGGTGATGTTTTCAGACCAGGAACTGGATATAGTCTTAACAATGTGGTGATGTTTTCAGACCAGGGACTGGATATAGTCTTAACAATGTGGTGATGTTTTCAGACCAGGAACTGGATATAGTCTTAACAATGTGGTGATGTTTTCAGACAAGGAACTGGATATAGTCTTAACAATGTGGTGATGTTTTCAGAACAGGAACTGGATATAGTCTTAACAATGTGGTGATGTTTTCAGACAAGGAACTGGATATAGTCTTAACAATGTGGTGATGTTTTCAGACCAGGAACTGGATATAGTCTTAACAATGTGGTGATGTTTTCAGACCAGGAACTGGATATAGTCTTAACAATGTGGTGATGTTTTCAACACATGGCAGGCCAGGAACTGGATATAGTCTTAACAATGTGGTGATGTTTTCAGACCAGGAACTGGATATAGTCTTAACAATGTGGTGATGTTTTCAGACCAGGGACTGGATATAGTCTTAACAATGTGGTGATGTTTTCAGACCAGGAACTGGATATAGTGTTAACAATGTGGTGATGTTTTCAGAACAGGAACTGGATATAGTCTTAACAATGTGGTGATGTTTTCAGACAAGGAACTGGATATAGTCTTAACAATGTGGTGATGTTTTCAGACCAGGAACTGGATATAGTCTTAACAATGTGGTGATGTTTTCAGACCAGGAACTGGATATAGTCTTAACAATGTGGTGATGTTTTCAGACCAGGAACTGGATATAGTCTTAACAATGTGGTGATGTTTTCAACACATGGCAGGCCAGGAACTGGATATAGTCTTAACAATGTGGTGATGTTTTCAGACCAGGAACTGGATATAGTCTTAACAATGTGGTGATGTTTTCAGACCAGGAACTGATATATTCTTAACAATGTGGTGATGTTTTCAGACCAGGAACTTCAATGTCAAAATTGCTCTGAATAGTCATTTTCCAGAGGGTCTGAATACTTATGTAAATAAGGTATTTCAGTTTTATTTTTTAATTGCATAAATGTCTAAAAACCTGTTTTCGCTTTGTCATTATGGGATATTGCGTGTAGATTGATGAGAACATGTTTTTATTTCATCCATTTTTGAATAAGGCTGTTACCTCAATCCGAAATTACATTTAAATTTCAATCGTGCTGGAATGCGGCCCTTCCACGGTTCCAGAATGAATCTAGCCTAAACCACCTAGAATTAGAATGAGTGACCCAATTCAACATATATTCGATGTTGGTTCAATGTCATTTAATTAACAATGTTCCGACAGACATAAATACAAATAAAATTGTTAAAAATATGATTCTAGTTGGTTTAGCCACGGAAAAAGGCAGGAACCTTCGTGCTAGCCATGATTGGCTGAGATATTGGATGAGCTGGATTTGCCGGGAGAAGAGTGTGGATTGGTCTGCAATGTCGCATGCTTCTGTCTATAACGTCAGCTGCTCAGTATGTGTTGATAGTCATTTCTACCGCGCTGTTTTTGAAAGATATAACGTTAGCCATCGAGAACTACAAAATTTTTGCTACTTTGATGCCCTGAATTTAGCAGGCCCTATCAACAGATCATTTGGAAAAAGTGATTGGCTACTTTCTGTACACGCCCCGGTCAGTGTGAACCGGAGTGACTTGACACAACGCTGACCAAACAAGATGTAGCTACAAACAGAACAGAGTTAAATATTTGCCGTGAAGCGTTCACCCATATATACGGGTAAGAGTCTAGCTACATTTTCACATATTCCAAGTTTCTAATTTGGTCAGAAAGTAATTTTCATTGCAGGTTAAAGCGTACTGTTCGCTAGCTAACGTTACATGTATGATCTGTGTAGTAATATTATTCAAATCAGAAATGCATTTGCATTGTTAGTTATAGCTGCAACAGTGTATGTTAAGAGGAGGCAGCGGGTTAAACAGCTAAACCACCCTAGGCCATAATCTCATGTCATTATCTATCTGTTATTATAATGTCATTATCTAGTTATAGCTGCAACAGTGTATGTTAAGAGGAGGCAGCGGGTTAAACAGCTAAACCACCCTAGGCCATAATCTCATGTCATTATCTATCTGTTATTATAATGTCATTATCTAGTTATAGCTGCAACAGTGTATGTTAAGAGGAGGCAGCGGGTTAAACAGCTAAACCACCCTAGGCCATAATCTCATGTCATTATCTATCTGTTATTATAATGTCATTATCTAGTTATAGCTGCAACAGTGTATGTTAAGAGGAGGCAGCGGGTTAAACAGCTAAACCACCCTAGGCCATAATCTCATGTCATTATCTATCTGTTATTATAATGTCATTATCTATTTGTATTATTATAATGTCATTATCTATCTATATTATTATAATGTCATTATCTATATTATTATAATGTCATTATCTATATTAGTATAATGTCATTATCTATATTATTATAATGTCATTATCTATCTATATTATTATAATGTCATTATCTATATTATTATAATGTCATTATCTATATTATCATAATGTCATTATCTATATTATTAGAATGTCATGATCTATGTTATTATAATGTCATTATCTATATTATTATAATGTCATTATCTATATTATTATAATGTCATTATCTATATTATTATAATGTCATTATCTATATTATTATTATGTCATTATCTATATTATTATAATGTCATTATCTATCTATATTATTATAATGTCATTATTTATATTATTATGACATTATCTATATTATTATAATGTCATTATCTATATTATTATAATGTCATGATCTATATTATTATAATGTCATGATCTATATTATTATAATGTCATTATTTATATTATTATAATGTCATTATCTATATTATTATAATGTCATTATCTATATTATTATAATGTCATGATCTATGTTATTATAATGTCATTATTTATATTATTATAATGTCATTATCTATATTATTATAATGTCATTATCTATATTATTAACATGTTCCTCTCTAGGTTTCTTCCTAGGTTTTGGCCTTTCTAGGGAGTTTTTCCTAGCCACCGTGCTTTTACACCTGCATTGTTTGCTGTTTGGGGTTTTAGGCTGGGTTTCTGTACAGCACTTTGAGATATCAGCTGATGTACGAAGGGCTATATAAATAAATTTGATTTGATTTGATTTGATTATTATAATGTCATTATCTATATTATTATAATGTCATTATCTATATTATTATAATGTCATTATCTATATTATTATAATGTCATTATCTATATTATTATAATGTCGTTATCTATATGATTATAATGTCATTATCTATCTATATTATTATAATGTCATTATTTATATTATTATGTCATTATCTATATTATTATAATGTCATTATTTATATTATTATAATGTCATTATCTATATTATTATAATGGCATTATCTATCTGTTATTATTATAATGGCATTATCTATCTATATTATTATAATGGCATTATCTATCTATATTATTATAATGGCATTATCTATATATATTATTATAATGTCAGTATTTATATTATTATAATGTAATTATTTATATTATTATAATGGCATTATCTATATTATTATAATGTCATTATCTATTTATGTTATTATAATGGCATTATCTATATGTTATTATAATATCATCTATCTATGCTATAATAACAAGAGGAGGCAGTGGGTTAAACCGCTAGACCACCCTAGGCCATAATGTCATGTCATTATCTATATTATTATAATGGCATTATATATCTGTTATTATTATGCCATTATATATGTATATTATTATAATGTCATTATCTATATTATTATAATGTCATCATCTATTTATATTATAATGTCATTATCTATTTATATTATTAGAATGACATTATCTATCTATATTATTATAATGTCATTATCTATCTATATAATTATAATGTCATTATTTATCTATGTTATAATAACATGTCATTATATATGTATATTATTATAATGTCATTATCTATTTATATTAGTATAATGTCATTATCTATCTATATTATTATAATGTCATTATCTATTTATATTATTAGAATGACATTATCTATCTATATTATTATGATGTCATTATCTATCTATATTATTATAATGTCATTATCTATCTATATAATTATAATGTCATTATTTATCTATGTTATAATAACATGTCATTATATATGTATATTATTATAATGTCATTATCTATTTATATTATTATAATGTCATTATCTATATTATTATAATGGCATTATCTATCTGTTATTATTATAATGGCATTATCTATCTATATTATTATAATGTCATTATCTATATTATTATAATGTCAGTATTTATATTATTATAATGTCATTATCTATTTATATTATTATAATGTCATTATTTATCTATGCTATAATAACACGTCATTATCTATTTATATTATTATAATGTCATTATCTATTTATATTATTATAATGTCATTATCTATCTATGCTATAATACCATGTCATTATCTATCTATATTATTATAATGTCATTATCTATCTATATTATTATACTGTCATTATCTATCTGTTATTATAATGTCATTATCTATCTATGCTATAATAACATGTCATTATCTATCTATATTATTATAATGTCATTATCTATCTATATTATAATGTCATTATCTATCTGTTATTATGTCATTATCTATCTATATTATAATGTCATTATCTATCTATATTATAATGTCATTATCTATCTATGTTATTAAACTGTCAATATTTATCTATCTGTTATTATGTCATTATCAATCTATATTATATATATATTTTAATTTGGACTGTACACTTGTTTATTCCATGTGTAACTCTGTGTTGTTTGTGTCACACTGCTTTGCTTTATCTTTGCCAGGTATCAGTTGTAAATGAGAACTTGTTCTCAACTAGCTTACCTGGTTAAATAAAGGTGAACGCTATTATACTGTCATTATCTGTCTATGTTATTATAATGACATTATCTATCTTGTCTGATAGATAGTGTTTGCTTTGAATTGAATCATGGTAATGTTACCGTGGTAACATTTATTTTAAATGGTGCATAGCTGAAAAGGGGCCATGGGATTGAATCCCGACCTTAGTATGACTGTGAGAGGTTGACTGTAAGAGAATGTATGACTATAAGAGGGGATGGATGGAAGAGCTCCTTTCATATGCCCAACAATGCCATCTGCCGGACAGGAAGGGAAATACTGTATGTCATAAACAGAAACTCTCTTTTTATTGAACAATAACAATATATTGTTCAATATAAAATATTTTTCAACAGGAACTTAATATATTATTTCTAGTATAATACTGTAATAGAACATCAGACAGTAGCCTATAAATACTGTGTTGCAGTAAGGAGGACCAACAGGGCAGAGTAAAAACTAAAATAGTATTTAATGTATTTACAATGAACATACAATCATGTCATATTTTACAAGTCATATACAGAACTTAACATTGTTAAATATAAATGTATGCATTTTGAAAAAAGGTCAAATAAGTTGAAGCATTTGGGACATCTAAAAGTCTGACATGTTTAAAATACAGGAAGAGGATATTTTCATATTTCAATGCTTTTTGTTTTAAAAGATTTCCTGCAACGTGTCATGAGCTTTTGGTGTATATCACCTTCTAACGCGAGCCAACACCCCACTGCCCCGTTCAACCTTAATGAACCTGGTCAGCCCAGTGTTCCCCTTCAACCTTAATGAACCTGGTCAGCCCAGGGTTCCCCTTCAAACCAGAGCTGTGTTCACCACAGGGTTGGTGTCCATTACATTTAAATTCCAGGCAATTCAAAAAGTAAACCAAATTCCAATTCCAAATGGTCCTTATCAAAAAGCATAGTAGAGAATTGGAATTTCACTGTACTTCCTTGAAGATGCAGTCCGGGGATGGAATTACAACAACAAATAAACATATCATACTAAATGGATGATGTAGTACACAAAACACTAGCTAACTACCATCAGGTCTTAATGGCCTGGTACTCAGGGCACTATTGTCCCTCCATCAGGTCTTAATGGCCTGGTACTCAGGGCTCTATAGTCCCTCCATCAGGTCTTAATGGCCTGGTACTCAGGGCTCTATTGTCCCTCCATCAGGTCTTAATGGCCTGGTACTCAGGGCTCTATTGTCCCTCCTTCAGGTCTTAATGGCCTGGTACTCAGGGCTCTATTGTCCCTCCTTCAGGTCTTAATGGCCTGGTACTCAGGGCTCTATTGTCCCTCCATCAGGTCTTAATGGCCTGGTACTCAGGACCCTATCGTCCCTCCATCAGGTCTTAATGGCCTGGTACTCAGGACCCTATCGTCCCTCCATCAGGTCTTAATGGCCTGGTACTCAGGGTTCTATTGTCACTCCATCAGGTCTTAATGGCCTGGTACTCAGGACCCTATCGTCCCTCCATCAGGTCTTAATGGCCTGGTACTCAGGGCTCTATAGTCCCTCCAGCAGGTCTTAATGGCCTGGTACTCAGGGCTCTATTGTCACTCCATCAGGTCTTAATGGCCTGGTACTCAGGGCTCTATCGTCCCTCCATCAGGTCCTAATGGCCTGGTACTCAGGGTTCTATCGTCCCTCCATCAGGTTCTAATGGCCTGGTACTCAGGGCTCTATCGTCCCTCCATCAGGTCCTAATGGCCTGGTACTCAGGGTTCTATCGTCCCTCCATCAGGTCTTAATGGCCTGGTACTCAGGGTTCTATTGTCCCTCCATAAGGTCTTAATGGCCTGGTACTCAGGGACTCTATCGTCCCTCCATAAGGTCTTAATGGCCTGGTACTCAGGGTTCTATTGTCCCTCCATCAGGTCTTAATGGCCTGGTACTCAGGGCTCTATCGTCCCTCCATCAGGTCTTAATGGCCTGGTACTCAGGGTTCTATTGTCCCTCCATCAGGTCCTAATGGCCTGGTACTCAGGGTTCTATTGTCCCTCCATCAGGTCCTAATGGCCTGGTACTCAGGGTTCTATTGTCCCTCCAACCACTCTGATATTATTGCAAATGCCATGGAAAATCACATGAAACACTTATCCTCAAAAGAGTAGTATCTTCCTTTTAAAAGGCAGGTTAAAACAGTGTAAAACATGGTTGCTGTGGATGTTGTTTCAAAGCCTCTAATACAACCAAATGGACAGCGCTTTCTAAAGTGATGATTCAGTCAAAACACCCATATGTATATTACCTTTTATGCACAGGCTTATGAGCCCAAGCCATCCTTATGGCATTACCCATCCTACCGCATGGCAGAAAAACATCTTATGTGACATGTCTTTGGTACATGATTGGTCCAGCCTATACTGGTTACCTTATGCTATACACCAACATTATACTGGTTACCTTATGCTATACACCAACATTATACTGGTTACCTTATGCTATACACCAACATTATACTGTACATACATCTATACATTATACAGCCTATACTGGTTACCTTATGCTATACGCCAACATTATACTGTACATACATCTATACATTATACAGCCTATACTGGTTACCTTATGCTATACGCCAACATTATACTGTACATACATCTATACATTATACAGCCTATACTGGTTACCTTATGCTATACGCCAACATTATACTGTACATACATCTATACATTATCCAGCCTATACTGGTTACCTTATGCTATACACCAACATTATACTGGTTACCTTATGCTATACGCCAACATTATACTGTACATACATCTATACATTATACAGCCTATACTGGTTACCTTATGCTATACGCCAACATTATACTGTACATACATCTATACATTATACAGCCTATACTGGTTACCTTATGCTATACGCCAACATTATACTGTACATACATCTATACATTATCCAGCCTATACTGGTTACCTTATGCTATACACCAACATTATACTGTACATACATCTATACATTATACAGCCTATACTGGTTACCTTATGCTATACGCCAACATTATACTGGTTACCTTATGCTATACTCCAACATTATACTGTACATACATCTATACATTATACAGCCTATACTGGTTACCTTATGCTATACGCCAACATTATACTGGTTACCTTATGCTATACACCAACATTATACTGTACATACATCTATACATTATACAGCCTATACTGGTTACCTTATGCTATACGCCAACATTATACTGGTTACCTTATGCTATACACCAACATTATACTGTACATACATCTATACATTATACAGCCTATACTGGTTACCTTATGCTATACGCCAACATTATACTGGTTACCTTATGCTATACACCAACATTATACTGTACATACATCTATACATTATACAGCCTATACTGGTTACCTTATGCTATACACCAACATTATACTGTACATACATCTATACATTATACAGCCTATACTGGTTACCTTATGCTATACGCCAACATTATACTGTACATACATCTATACATTATACAGCCTATACTGGTTACCTTATGCTATACGCCAACATTATACTGTACATACATCTATACATTATACAGCCTATACTGGTTACCTTATGCTATACACCAACATTATACTGTACATACATCTATACATTATACAGCCTATACTGGTTACCTTATGCTATACGCCAACATTATACTGGTTACCTTATGCTATACACCAACATTATACTGTACATACATCTATACATTATACAGCCTATACTGGTTACCTTATGCTATACGCCAACATTATACTGGTTACCTTATGCTATACACCAACATTATACTGTACATACATCTATACATTATACAGCCTATACTGGTTACCTTATGCTATACACCAACATTATACTGTACATACATCTATACATTATACAGCCTATACTGGTTACCTTATGCTATACGCCAACATTATACTGTACATACATCTATACATTATACAGCCTATACTGGTTACCTTATGCTATACGCCAACATTATACTGTACATACATCTATACATTATACAGCCTATACTGGTTACCTTATGCTATACGCCAACATTATACTGTACATACATCTATACATTATACAGCCTATACTGGTTACCTTATGCTATACTCCAACATTATACTGGTTACCTTATGCTATACACCAACATTATACTGGTTACCTTATGCTATACGCCAACATTATACTGTACATACATCTATACATTATACAGCCTATACTGGTTACCTTATGCTATACGCCAACATTATACTGTACATACATCTATACATTATACAGCCTATACTGGTTACCTTATGCTATACGCCAACATTATACTGGTTACATTTACATTACATTTAAGTCATTTAGCAGACGCTCTTATCCAGAGCGACTTACAAATTGGTGCAATCACCTTATGACATCCAGTGGGACAGTCACTTAACAATAGTGCATCTAAAACTTAGGGGGGGTGGGGTGAGAGGGATTACTTAACCTATCCTAGGTATTCCTTAAAGAGGTGGGGTTTCAGGTGTCTCCGGAAGGTGGTGATTGACTCCGCTGTCCTGGCGTCGTGAGGGAGTTTGTTCCACCATTGGGGGGCCAGGGCAGCAAACAGTTTTGACTGGGCTGAGCGGGAGCTGTACTTCCTCAGTGGTAGGGAGGCGAGCAGGCCAGAGGTGGATGAACGCAGTGCCCTTGTTTGGGTGTAGGGCCTGATCAGAGCCTGGAGGTACTGAGGTGCCGTTCCCCTCACAGCTCCGTAGGCAAGCACCATGGTCTTGTAGCGGATGCGAGCTTCAACTGGAAGCCAGTGGAGAGAACGGAGGAGCGGGGTGACGTGAGAGAACTTGGGAAGGTTGAACACCAGACGGGCTGCGGCGTTCTGGATGAGTTGAAGGGGTTTAATGGCACAGGCAGGGAGCCCAGCCAACAGCGAGTTGCAGTAATCCAGACGGGAGATGACAAGTGCCTGGATTAGGACCTGCGCCGCTTCCTGTGTGAGGCAGGGTCGTACTCTGCGGATGTTGTAGAGCATGAACCTACAGGAACGGGCCACCGCCTTGATGTTAGTTGAGAACGACAGGGTGTTGTCCAGGATCACGCCAAGGTTCTTGGCGCTCTGGGAGGAGGACACAATGGAGTTGTCAACCGTGATGGCGAGATCATGGAACGGGCAGTCCTTCCCCGGGAGGAAGAGCAGCTCCGTCTTGCCGAGGTTCAGCTTGAGGTGGTGATCCGTCATCCACACTGATATGTCTGCCAGACATGCAGAGATGCGATTCGCCACCTGGTCATCAGAAGGGGGAAAGGAGAAGATTAATTGTGTGTCGTCTGCATAGCAATGATAAGAGAGACCATGTGAGGTTATGACAGAGCCAAGTGACTTGGTGTATAGCGAGAATAGGAGAGGGCCAAGAACAGAGCCCTGGGGGACACCAGTGGTGAGAGCGCGTGGTGAGGAGACAGATTCTCGCCACGCCACCTGGTAGGAGCGACCTGTCAGGTAGGACGCAATCCAAGCGTGGGCCGCGCCGGAGATGCCCAACTCGGAGAGGGTGGAGAGGAGGATCTGATGGTTCACAGTATCGAAGGCAGCCGATAGATCTAGAAGGATGAGAGCAGAGGAGAGAGAGTTAGCTTTAGCAGTGCGGAGCGCCTCCGTGATACAGAGGAGAGCAGTCTCAGTTGAATGACTAGTCTTGAAACCTGACTGATTTGGATCAAGAAGGTCATTCAGAGAGAGATAGCGGGAGAGCTGGCCAAGGACGGCACGTTCAAGAGTTTTGGAGAGAAAAGAAAGAAGGGATACTGGTCTGTAATTGTTGACATCGGAGGGATCGAGTGTAGGTTTTTTCAGAAGGGGTGCAACTCTCGCTCTCTTGAAGACGGAAGGGACGTAGCCAACGGTCAGGGATGAGTTGATGAGCGAGGTGAGGTAAGGGAGAAGGTCTCCGGAAATGGTCTGGAGAAGAGAGGAGGGGATAGGGTCAAGCGGGCAGGTTGTTGGGCGGCCGGCCGTCACAAGACGCGAGATTTCATCTGGAGAGAGAGGGGAGAAAGAGGTCAGAGCACAGGGTAGGGCAGTGTGAGCAGAACCAGCGGTGTCGTTTGACTTAGCAAACGAGGATCGGATGTCGTCGACCTTCTTTTCAAAATGGTTGACGAAGTCATCTGCAGAGAGGGAGGAGGGGGGGGGGCGGAGGATTCAGGAGGGAGGAGAAGGTGGCAAAGAGCTTCCTAGGGTTGGAGGCAGAAGCTTGGAATTTAGCGTGGTAGAAAGTGGCTTTAGCAGCAGAGACAGAGGAGGAAAATGTAGAGAGGAGGGAGTGAAAGGATGCCAGGTCCGCAGGGAGGCGAAGTTTTCCTCCATTTCCGCTCGGCTGCCCGGAGCCCTGTTCTGTGAGCTCGCAATGAGTCATCGAGCCACGGAGCGGGAGGGGAGGACCGAGCCGGCCTGGAGGATAGGGGACATAGAGAGTCAAGGGATGCAGAGAGGGAGGAGAGGAGGGTTGAGGAGGCAGAATCAGGAGATAGGTGGGAGAAGGTTTGAGCGGAGGGAAGAGATGATAGGATGGAAGAGGAGAGAGTAGCGGGGGAGAGAGAGCGAAGGTTGGGACGGCGCGATACCATCCGAGTAGGGGCAGTGTGGGAGGTGTTGGATGAGAGCGAGAGGGAAAAGGATACAAGGCAGTGGTCGGAGACTTGGAGGGGAGTTGCAATGAGGTTAGTGGAAGAACAGCATCTAGTAAGGATGAGGTCGAGCGTATTGCCTGCCTTGTGAGTAGGGGGAAGGTGAGAGGGTGAGGTCAAAAGAGGAGAGGAGTGGAAAGAAGGAGGCAGAGAGGAAAGAGTCAAAGGTAGACGTGGGGGGAGGTTAAAGTCGCCCAGAACTGTGAGAGGTGAGCCGTCCTCAGGAAAGGAGCTTATCAAGGCATCAAGCTCATTGATGAACTCTCCGAGGGAACCTGGAGGGCGATAAATGATAAGGATGTTAAGCTTGAAAGGGCTAGTAACTGTGACAGCATGGAATTCAAAGGAGGCGATAGACAGATGGGTAAGGGGAGAAAGAGAGAATGACCACTTGGGAGAGATGAGGATCCCGGTGCCACCACCCCGCTGACCAGACGCTCTCGGGGTGTGCGAGAACACGTGGGCGGACGAAGAGAGAGCAGTAGGAGTAGCAGTGTTGTCTGTGGTGATCCATGTTTCCGTCAGGGCCAAGAAGTCGAGGGACTGGAGGGAGGCATGGGCTGAGATGAACTCTGCCTTGTTGACCGCAGATTGGCAGTTCCAGAGGCTACCGGAGACCTGGAACTCCACGTGGGTCGTGCGCGCTGGGACCACCAGAGTAGGGTGGCCGCGGCCACGCGGTGAGGAGCGTTTGTATGGTCTGTGCAGAGAGGAGAGAACAGGGATAAACCGACACATAGTTGACAGGCTACAGAAGAGGCTACGCTAATGCAAAGGAGATTGAATGACAAGTGGACTACACGTCTCGAATGTTCAGAAAGTTAAGCTACGTAGCAAGAATCTTATTGACTAAAATGATTAAAATGATACAGTACTGCTGAAGTAGGTCAGCTGGCAGTGGGTGCGTTGTTGACACTACACTAATCAAGTCGTTCCGTTGAGTGTAATAGTTTCTGCAGTGTTGCTATTCGGGGGCTAGCAGGCTAGCTAGCAGTGTTGTTTACGTTACGTTGCGTTAAAAGAACGACAATAGATGGCTAGCGAACCTAGAAAATCGCTCTAGACTACACAATTATCTTTGATACAAAGACGGCTATGTAGCTAGCTAAGTAGCTAGCTACGATCAAACAAATCAAACCGTTGTACTGTAATGAAAATGAAGTGAA
Organism: Oncorhynchus gorbuscha; assembly: GCF_021184085.1. NCBI lineage: Eukaryota > Metazoa > Chordata > Actinopteri > Salmoniformes > Salmonidae > Oncorhynchus > Oncorhynchus gorbuscha. The sequence continues at coordinate 22,722 of NW_025749326.1, forward strand.
AATGTGATACAACCTGTGAATGCGACCGGGTAGTTGAGTTCTATACAGAAGACGTTGGCTAGCGTTGGCTAGCTGTTGGCTAGCTAGCAGAGTCACCCGTTGGAGCGACGTGCAGATGCGACCACTCGCTCCAACCTTATGCCTTATGCTATACTCCAACATTATACTGGTTACCTTATGCTATACGCCAACATTATACTGTACATACATCTATACATTATACAGCCTATACTGGTTACCTTATGCTATACGCCAACATTATACTGGTTACCTTATGCTATACGCCAACATTATACTGTACATACATCTATACATTATACAGCCTATACTGGTTACCTTATGCTATACGCCAACATTATACTGGTTACCTTATGCTATACACCAACATTATACTGTACATACATCTATACATTATACAGCCTATACTGGTTACCTTATGCTATACGCCAACATTATACTGGTTACCTTATGCTATACACCAACATTATACTGTACATACATCTATACATTATACAGCCTATACTGGTTACCTTATGCTATACGCCAACATTATACTGTACATACATCTATACATTATACAGCCTATACTGGTTACCTTATGCTATACGCCAACATTATACTGTACATACATCTATACATTATACAGCCTATACTGGTTACCTTATGCTATACACCAACATTATACTGGTTACCTTATGCTATACTCCAACATTAAACACATTCTAGTAACGGCCTTTGGGTGTGGACTGTACTACTGGGCATACTGGTGGACTGGTTACCTCATGCTATACTCCAACATTAAACACATTCTAGTAACGGCCTTTGGGTGTGGACTGTACTACTGGGCATACTGGTGGACTGGTTACCTCATGCTATACTCCAACATTAAACACATTCTAGTAACGGCCTTTGGGTGTGGACTGTACTACTGGGCATACTGGTGGACTGGTTACCTTATGCTATACTCCAACATTAAACACATTCTAGTAACGGCCTTTGAGTGTGGACTGTACTACTGGGCATACTGGTGGACTGGTTACCTTATGCTATACTCCAACATTTATATCCACGAGTCTGGCAGAGAACGTAAAGCCCTAGGCCATGCGTTTAATAATAATAATAATATATGCCATTTAGCAGACTCTTTTATCCAAAGCGACTTACAGTCATGTGTGCATACATTCTACGTATGGGTGGTCCCGGGGATCGAACCCACTACCCTGGCGTTACAAGCGCCATGCTCTACCAACTGAGCTGATTCATTGATTGAGCAGGGTGGCTTACAGTTAGCCTACAATTAGTGAATTTGTATTTCATTTTGAATAGCCTAGTAATAGTGAATGTTTAATATTTGAATAATGAATTGGGTGCCCCATTACCTTTAGCTATCCATAATACAGTATCTCACCACTGTGCGTTTCCATCTCCTCCTCTCTCTCCTTTAGAGCTCATGGTATACAGAGTACTGGGTAGCTCCAGGAACAGGGTTGGAGAGCTCATGGTATACAGAGTACTGGGTAGCTGCAGGAACAAGGTTGGAGAGCTCATGGTATACAGAGTACTGGGTAGCTCCAGGAACAGGGTTGGAGAGCTCATGGTATACAGAGTACTGGGTAGCTCCAGGAACAGGGTTGGAGAGCTCATGGTATACAGAGTACTGGGTAGCTGCAGGAACAAGGTTGGAGAGCTCATGGTATACAGACTACTGGGTAGCTGCAGGAACAAGGTTGGAGAGCTCATGGTATACAGAGTACTGGGTAGCTGCAGGAACAGGGTTGGAGAGCTCATGGTATACAGAGTACTGGGTAGCTGCAGGAACAAGGTTGGAGAGCCCATGGTATACAGAGTACTGGGTAGCTCCAGGAACAGGGTTGGAGAGCCCATGGTATACAGAGTACTGGGTAGCTCCAGGAACAAGGTTGGAGAGCTCATGGTATACAGAGTACTGGGTAGCTCCAGGAACAGGGTTGGAGAGCCCATCCAGAGTTTTGTCGGACAATCACCTGTCGGGCAGTGAGAGGCTGGCTGCTCCTCAAACTGCTTGATGCTGGAGTGAAATAAGTGTTTTTGTGTGCCCTAAAACTGAAACAACCTGGTGTTTACAACAAGCAATGTTAGGCAAGAGTTGCTGAAAGGGTCTGAAAAAGTCAACCAACCCAGAACGCAACGCAAGTTTGAGGACAAAGAAATCCTTTTCTACCCAAGCTACGGATGAGGAGCTGTGTCTAAGCGGGTGAATTCAAGTCCAACCACCCAGCCTCCATCTCCCATCGAATTGTGGTATCTAAAGGGTTTCATTCCTATGCTGAGAGCTCTGAGCTACAGAGCTCTCTGTCCTCAGAAGACCCCTTCCAGAGCAAAGGGGGGGACAGACTCCTAAGGGACACGGACACCGGGAGGACGAGCAACGAGGTGCGCAGGAGAAGTGCGTCATCGACCAACGGAACAGTCCACGCAGAGAATCCCCGGAGATCACCCCCCTACGTAATTACATCATTATATTCTGACCCATAAAAGCGTCAGTTTGAGGCAAGGTTGGGGTTAGAATAGCATAGCTGACAAATTAACCCAAATGTATATTTCTCTGGTGTACTTCTTTTCTCTCTCTTTTGAAATCCCCACTGTGGGTAACACGCGCCATAGTGGGTAACACGCGCCATAGTGGGTAACACGCGCCATAGTGGGTAACACGCGCCATAGTGGGTAACACGCGCCATAGTGGGTAACACGCGCCATAGTGGGTAACACGCGCCATAGTGTGTAACACGCGCCATAGTGGGTAACACGCGCCATAGTGGGTAACACGCGCCATAGTGGGTAACACGCGCCATAGTGGGTAACACGCGCCATAGTGGGTAACACGCGCCATAGTGGGTAACACGCGCCATAGTGGGTAACACGCGCCATAGTGTGTTGGCCCGTTATACTAAGTTCTAATAAATAGCCTATAATGTGTTTTGTCTATGTGTATCTTTTTATCATCCTTTTAGTTTTTAGT